>NC_089760.1:4657500-4837500 GCF_040412425.1 Macrobrachium rosenbergii | reverse complement strand
ACGGGTATTTGGGAGCAAATGTAAATGATAACAGTAAGAAAAAAGAAGTGGTACGTCACAGAACAGGTGAGGAAAGAAATGTAGAATGGTTTAAGCAAGACATCAAAGATAGCAAAAGTCTTTGGAAGCCAAAGTTGGACTGTCTTGCCAACTCTCCTGTATATAAGTAAAACGTAGATGTTAAATGCAAGCAAAAGAAAAATGGTTGGGGTTGCTGAAGTGAATCGCTTACTTGCTTAAATGTATATATGTGGAATAAGAAGGCTGGAAAGTAATAAAAATACTTTGATACTGTAGAAGTAAATAGGTTAGCACAGAAAAGATGGATCGTGGTGCTTCCAGATGGTTTGGTTATGTGGAAAGAATGGAAGACGATAGGTCGGTGAAAACAGCATATAATTTGAAAAAGTTGGGAGTATGGTGGAGAAGAAGACAAAGAAAGTGACAGAAGAGGTGCTAGAATAGAAAGACCTTAAAATCCAGAAAACGACAGAGTATGGTCAAGTGAGGTGTTTAACGTACTGCTAATGAGCCAGCAGTGTAGATGTATATAGTAACAAGTGCTTTAGAAGTTTTATGCCACACATTATTGGAGGAAGCAGCTTAATACTTACACACACACATACATACACACACACACACACACACACACACACACACATACATATATATATATATATATATATATATATATATATATATATATATATATATATATATATATATATATATAGCCTATATATACATACATGTATATATGTATATAATTTATATATAAATATATTCATATATTTGTGAGTGTGCATGCCTGTGCGTATATGTATATATGTATAAATGTGTATAAAAAGTAAAAACAGTAGCGTGCAGAAGTGGCAAAAATATTACTTTTCGGAAATTGTGCCAACTAAGCATGATTTTTAATATTGTTTTCTAGATATATGAACAGCATAAATAAATGCTGTTTTGAGTCAGGAGTTCTAAGGAAAATCTTCTTATTTACTGATATAATTGTAACATCAGAACGACCTGTCGCTACAGATCGCCCGTATCTCGGAGCAGGAGAAGATAAGAGAGATAGAGTCTGGAAAAAAGCCTTCTATCTCTGAACACTATTTGCAACACTATCACACAAGTGTCCTTTGAATGACCTTATTTACTAAATAAAATAAAATGAATATGTATAGTTAGAGTACTGCAATTAACCGCGATGCGTATTCTTCTATTACTAAATAATTAGGTAGTTAGTGCAGGGATTCAAAAAACTATTTCAGGTGTTTAGGTTGGCTGTTTTAGGCTGTGTTGGGAGGTGCCGTCGTCATATGCCGACCCATAATTCTGTTAATGCGTGAAAAGGGATTAGGGAGACTGGCGTGGACCTCAGGAAACTGCCCAACCAACATATAGTTTTATTCTAACATCTAAGTTATTTACGACAAAATATCTTTTAGACGGCATGATTGATTTTTTTTTCTTATTACATTTCTTTTATTTCATATTTAGGAATATATATGATATATATATATATATATATATATATATATATATATATATATATATATATATATATATATATATATATATATATAGAAATAATCAACATACAATCATGTGTGGAACGGAAACAAATTTCTGATCCACATCAGGATCGAACCCAAGTCTTTCAATTAAAAGACGAGACCGCTGCCAACCAAGCCACACAAGTCATAAAAGAAGTTGGAACCTGAGTACCACTGTACCTAAGGCTTTACCTGGGCAGGCTAACTGCTTGCATACCAGCGTGAGTCGGGAAGTTGGGGAAAACAAGCTGGTATGCAAGCAGTTAGCCTGCCCAGGTAAAGCCTTAGGTACACTGGTGCTCAGATTCCAACTTCTTTTATGGCTTATGATGCTTAGTTGGCAGCGGTCTCGTCTTTCAACTGAAAGACCTGTGGTTCAGTCCTGATATATGAGTCATATAATATTATTTATATATATATATATATATATATATATATATATATATATATATATATATATATGTATGTATGTATACATGTATGTATGTACGCATGTATAAAAAATCACCATGCGTATTTTTCATCTAGGGGATCGTGGCACCAGAAGGGTGCAGCCTTCTGCTTTCTCAGCAAATCTCTAGGCGCGAAATGCTAGTCCCTCTGCCATTTTGACTGCAGCAGACGCAAACACCAATTTACAGCAGGGAGTGATCTGCAGACTAAGCAAACGTGAGCCAAGTTCTGCATCATTAAGCGGGGTGAATGAGTGAGGGGCATTAGAAAAGAAGGAACTCAGCATCCAGGAATCGACAGAATGAATGCGTGAGAGAACTGAATGTTGGTGCAGTATGAGTGTGAGGGTTAGACACGATGCTAATGGGCTTCTGGTGTAAGTTAAGAGTTCGGTTAAATGTACGGATATGGGATATTTTTTCTCTTCTCTTTTCTTGATAGCCATCCCAATTAGGGTTGCGGCCTAATGGTGAAACAAGCACACTATATATGCATATATATATAGGCTATATACATATATGTGTGTGTATGTATGTATGTATGTACATATAATGACACCGAATTTGGTGTAGCCAATTCGCTAAAAGTAGGCTTTCTTGTGTATGGTTTCGAAACAATGTGAACGGTATTCGTTTTGCCTATTTCATAATGTTATCCTAAGAGCAAGTGTCAGAGATGCAGTGATCAAGTTCATGAGACTGAGAGAACTTTCTAGCTAGATGAGAAAACAAATCTATGTTTTACTTAAGTAGCAACATTCACATATCCATATGTACATGTGTGCCTGTAAGCTGCGTGTGTTTACTTTCTAATCGAAGGGGCTGTTGGTCCTAATTGGGTAAACAATAAAAATATGTGCGCACTCTCTCTCTCTCTCTCTCTCTCTCTCTCTCTCTCTCTCTCTCTCTCTCTCTCTCTCTCTCTCTCTCTCTCGTAGAGAGGTCATGACTTGAGATTTCTTTTCCTATCGAAACACTGTATTTGTCCATGGGAAAAATACGCACCTAACTTTGTCTTAATCAGATATTTTTCTAAACAATTTTCATATCCATAAATTAAAACAAAACCATTCGTCTACTTTTTGAACTGACAGGGCTCAGAAATATGAATAATGTTCTCTTCTCGCTCTGTTGGTGCTCCCGATAAAGTGATTTGACTTGTTGAAGTTTGATCTGAAGACCTGTCACTGTAACCATACGGTTATTCAATGATAACTTATCAAGTTTCACTATCATAAGCACTAAATTCTTGCTTCAAATGACCAGCTTAAATATCAAATCGTATCTCAACTGCTGCAATGACAATGATAAAATCCTGATGACATGATCTACCTGAGAACATGATTCAATAAATACATTTTCTATTATTGAGGCATCAGTTACTGTCTAGATGCAAGCTGGGTGTGTGCCCTAGTAGTTGTTAAGGAACTGAAATGATAAATGGAATGGGTGCTCAGACACCTAAACATTACAGATTCTGAACTGTGTGCACATTGGATTTAGACTTCACAGCTGACTAGCACCCTTGAATGAAACCCGCTGGCTAACTTCACTATTTTTCTTACGTAGAAAACTGACATTAATATGAGAACTATTACGGTAAAAGCCCTCTAAATCTGATTGGATTCCTTTTGCTCCAATTTCCATACCTTTTTCAATTTCTAACCCTGACGTCTCCTTCAGAGCTTTCACAATCAGTTCCTGAGAAATGAAAAAGTCTTGTCTTGTGGTCAGCTTATTTTAATCATTATCCTTTAAATAACAAGTTTATTTCTGTTGCGATTTACCTAACTGGTTTTCTTGTTAAACCCTTTTCTTACAGTTTCAGCCTTCTCCCTCCCTCTCTAAGTCATTTTGTTTTTCTTAATATTGCTAAGCAAAAGTATATTGATTTTATATATTTCTCTCCACCAAATTCACAGAATGACATAGAGGAAAGACGATACCATTAAAAAATAAAGAACCGATTTCAGGTCTATAAATTCTTAATCTAAAAAACAATATACATGAAAGAAAAAAAAAACAGTTCAAACAAGAGACTAAGGACGCTGTCGAAAACGTCCCTAAATAAAAAAAAAAAACTAACAATGAATAACGTTCCAGGTTGTAAAACGCAGAAAAAGCTCAGAAAACCTTGAGAGCACCGATCTGTAGAAACTTGGTGAAAATAACAAGCATTCATATATTATATCAAATTAAAACATACGCATGCGCAAAAAACGCATGGAAATGTGAGCGAAGAATAAACAAAAATCGATAACAGATTTCCATGAATAAGTCAAGAGAAGTGAGGAGAAGAGGCGTGATCTGCCGTCTCTTCGAAATCGACTCCTCTTCCCTTTCTTCCCTAACCCCTTCCAGCCCTTCCCCCACCCCATAACGACCTTGCTCCCATCATGGTCATTACAGTGAGGGAAGTGGAGCCTTTTGTGACACTATTGGCTCTGAGTGACTTAACGGGGGTGGTGGGGAAAGGAAGGGGGTGGGAGAGAGAGAGAGAGAGAGAGAGTGGAAGCTGTGGAAGAAACGATGAGAAAATATATGGCAAGAGGGATGAATTCTTAATGTAATTCAAAGGATGCGTAAAACAGCTTTCCTTTGCTTGTGCGAAGAAAGAAGTGAGTAGTTTCAGAATGAATAAACAGGGAGGGAAAGAGACCTTGAGAAAGTAAGTTAAATGTAATCATAACAAAATTTTCTGGCTCTGACTCCTACCGTTTCATTATTCTAATCAGATGATTAAGAAAAACATCTGGCGTGTAAGAGGGAATAGCAGATATGTAACGGTAGGACAAAGAAAATGATGAAAGTCGGGGCCCAAATAGACAGATTGATAGTAGGTGAAACGAATACCAAAAGAAAATATGAAACCTTTCTGCATAACGGAAAAGGATCACTCCTCCAAATCGAGATTTCGTGAATTCCAGCAAGCTATCTGCTGTACAATTCTGTATTGTAAAAGAACCCCCCAAATTATGGAAACATTGGGTTCTTTATGTTGCCTACAGCTATGAGCAACGCTTTGAAACGCACTGCCTTCTACCGACTGCAGATACGTTCATATTCTTAACAGACAATGCCTCGCTAAAAACTACTCAGCTAAATACGCATGCCATTCTTTTCAGATTAATTTGATTTCACATAAAGAATCTCAGATTATGGAGAAGGTATACAGTTATACCAGACCCGAAGCCTTTTGATTTCAGCCGATATTGGACAAATCAGGATCAATCTGTTGGTTAGCAAAATGATAGGAGGACCAAAAAGCTCCAAATGATACTTAATTTGGCGACCATTTACCCTAAATACTGACCTTGGACAAAAATTCTTTTAGATCTGGGACTTGCGTCGTTCCACAAAATTTCCAAAACCGGTCGGTTCTCTTATGTCATTCATCCTTGGAGTAATGTAATCTAACAATTTTCTCCGTGTTTACATTGCTCTCCAACTACCGTGATGGCATATCACCATAGATATCACGATCATCTGCCGGGAAGTTGGCCCAGAAAGAAACTCCAAGCTAAATCTAACGTTTTTCGATGTCATGTTACTTGCCAAGTTAAAACGACTTGTGTGAAATAACTTCTGCCATTTTTCTTTTTAATTCAAAACCAACAGATACAGGGTCGTATGAATAATATCTCCATAAAATACGAATTTCTAAGGTAAATGGGCTCTTTTTATAGCTAACTAATTAGGAAGCAATACTATAATAAAATGACAGCTGATCAAACGGAAAAATATCAGGTGACAGATTTTTTCTGTGGGCGATCAAAGAATAGTAAAGAGTAATTTCTCAAAGTACACTCATAGCTCTTCGACACCTAACAATAACCATGTAGACTGCCATCAGAGCGTCAGTATCAGTAATCAATCGTCTAACCTTGGCACTGTTTCTTGCTATTCATGGATGATGAGCTCTTTTCATAAACCATACCGCCGGAGAAAGGTAAACCTTCCTGGAGCTCTTTTCTCTCACCATTGTTCAGAGAAACGGAGTCACGTTTCGAGGTCCTTCCTTTTCTAGTCAATTGTTTGATCCGGGACAAAAACTGAGGAGCTCATTAATTTAGGTCGTCGTCCTCAGCTTAAAGTACTAAAGAACAAAGGCACGGAAATTTCTATTGACACTCAACCGCGCAGAGTGTTGACCTCACAAACACGACCTGGTGACGGAGGCGCATTCTTGATGACTCATAAAATGATGCAATGAATTTGTGAAAAGAGGCAGCCTTTCAAACATATCAACACTACAAAAAGACGAAAATCTACAGCAAATGCAAAAACAAAGTAAGTATTGATTTTACGTTTCATAATTTCATAGCTTTCCTAACATGAACTTTCTATTTGTCAGAATCTGAGAGGAACATAACATACAGCCAAGCACTTAAGAACGTTCTCTCTCTCTCTCTCTCTCAGGTGTTAGATAAATGTTATCTAAAAGTCCAACATGCCACTGCTTGTTTATGCACTTGGTTGTTAGCCAACTGTTGGGGGTTGCTGCTAGGTAGTTGGAGGCTGAGAAATAGGCATGAATAATCCCTACTTCGTTAAAATTCATTCCTTTATACAACTGGAATCGGGAGATGTAAATATCCATTAGATATTATCTCTCTCTCTGCCTGTTTTAATGTCCACTGTACAAAGATTTTGAACTTTTAGTGGTGAAAATTGCAGAATCTAAGAGCAATCTTATAAGAAATCTTTGTCATACGATTAAGTTAATGCTGATTCTGATTTACATCCCAAGTTGATGTGACTCTTCCGCTTTTTTTATACTGTAATGTACCTTAATGAATATTACTTACAAGTCCCTATTGCTTTGATTCAACAATATGCTAGTTTTAATCAACTCTTGAATAAATTAGTTTTTACAGTAAAATCGATCAAAGAGAAGGTTTATAAGTCGATTTTCAAAGGATTTAGAAGACGTTTACCAAATTTTTATATTAAAATATTTTCGAGCGTTACATTTTACATGCATCGCCGATATATAAGGTTTTACAACACCTTAAAATCAATAGGCAATCTGCTCAATCGTATATAGACCAAGGAGAAATAATTTAAGATTTTGAGTGAAGTTTCCCTAAAACATCCATTAGATAATAGATCAGACTTCTCCTGGAGACTAAATTAATGCACATTTTGATTAAATAAAGTGAATGGCATATACATAAGTAGTAACTTTCTTTGCCCATACTTGAGATTCAGGAAAATATATTGTATACATTTCTGAACTTATACTTTGAAAATGCATGTGTCGTATAAGGTTGCACTCTATAAAATAAGTTCCGTCACTACAAGTGTGAGTGTAAATATAAATACCGTCAGGAGTAAAAAAAAAAAATTTGGTTTCCTAAAACCAACAAAGAAGCAAATGAACCGTTTCAGACACAGCCTTGAAAATTACGAAATTCAATAATGCTGCCTACGGTAAAAACCTGAATGAGGAGCAAATACAGTTTCCAGATAACCCGCGAGTGTTTGTTCGACCGTTCTCCTTGTTGTTCAAGGCAAGAAAATAAAAATTAATTCTTTTGTGATCAAGGCGACGCCCACCTCCACAGACCCCGTGTTATCACCTCCATCCAGCCGTGTCTAGAGTTACACGGATCCTTTTGTCCACCCCTATGAGGTCACTTAAAGGAGAGGTACCTCCACGTTCGAGGGTGGACCCTTCTTTTTTGGATTCTTTTTTCGTAAGCTTCCGTTGTGCTGTTATTTGCTCATTTTACTAACAATAACTGAATGTAGGAATGTGCCCAGACTATCACCAAGTGGTTCTTCGTTGGACGAGTCGGTAGAGTTCTCGGCCAGCACTCTGCTAGGCCCGAGTTCGAGTCTCCGACCGGCCAATGAGGAAATCAGAGGAATTTATTTCTGGTGATAGAAATTCGTTTCTCGGTATAATGTGGTTCGGATTCCAAAATAAGCTGTAGGTCCCGTTGCTAGGTAACCAATTGGTTCTTAGCCACGTAAAATAAGTCTAATCCTTCGGGCCAGCCCTAGGAGAGCTGTTAATCAGCTCAGTGGTTTGGTTAAACTAAGGTATACTTAACTATCACCAAGTTGAGCAAAGTCAGTAACGGAAGTTCAAGGGCGATTAGGTGGCAAAATCGTCCCCTTCTTTGAAATCTACGAATCTGTGTATGTTGAAAAGACTGAACTTCTTCGCATATTATTAGACATTCTCGTCTAGTTCATACGTAAATAATAGTCGCTTCTAACGTAATCAGGCATGCTGCAGGCACTGTGATATTTCAAAAATAACCTGTATCTCTCTCTCTCTCTCTCTCTCTCTTGGACTCACAAGGTGGAAAAAGACAGAATAATGATAAGTAGTAATAGCTACCATCATGCTTTCTTTATGAGATTGGAATTCTCTATCTTCCACAGTTTATGAAAATAAGTTGCAGTTACGACCACTAGTCAGACCTTGTCTCTCCCCCACTTGATCGGTAAGCTGAAAGGGTAGGAAGATCCCTCCAAAAATATTCCTGCGAGAATAAGCAGTATTTGTGGTTGAAAAACTGCTGAACTTCGGCCACTCGCCTCATTTCACTGTGAGCAGTTTCAATACTTTTCGTGAGCCATTTGCAAATGCCACTAAAAGTACATTCTGCAACACACGAACAACACTGTTTTCATTCAAGTGAGGGCAGGCTTAGTGTTCTAGGTTTATATTACTAAGATGCAAAATGAGATCCACTGCTGAAAGCCGTTGAAACTATTAAGAAAATACAATAACTACGCAAAAATCTTACTGTAAAAACCTTCTTAAAGTTGGAAATACGGAATATCAAATATTAGCAATATCATAAGCCGATTTTAAGAAACGGACGCAGATGATCAATAAATAATTGCCAATTTAGTCAAGAAGAACGTGCTAATAATAAAATGGAACCCTTTGGTGAGAGGAGTTATGGTTTAACAACCAGCTGAGACTGGCCGAGGCACCTTCTTTAAATGACGTATCAAGATGTTGAAGACATTGCACAAAAAATAGATATGATTATATATATTTTTTTCGCCTACGTTTACTTCTTATAGTCCTTTTCTCTTTTTTTTTTTTTGTTACATGTTGCCAGAACTTAAGTTTGTTCCTACCACAGCCGCAAATTCCATCACTAGCACTGCACTAACGACAATAATTCCTATTTGAAGAAGTTTTCTATTGAAATGTTCAATTCACATTTAATTTACGGCTTATTCTTGACTGATAGACACTTTCAATCAGATGATTATGTAAGATAATATTACAAATCATTTCATGATTATAACCTAAGCTGATTTGCACCAGCATACAAATGAATTAGAATTATAACACCAAAAAGTATGCATTCCAAAAGATATTTGAAATATATATTATATATATATATATAAATATATCTATATATATAATATATATACACGTATATATATAAATGTATGTATATACATATACATATATATACATATGTATATATAATTATATCTATAATATATATATTATATACAGGCCTATACATATATATATATATATATATATATATATATATATATATATATATATATATATATATATATATATATATATATATATATATATATATACTGTATATCTTAAAATTTTGGAGACCCATGAAGTCTTAGACCAAAATGCAAGCCCGTGAAATAATTCTGATATCAATTTGAACTCGCATTGTTAGATCATGAGGGCATCAAGATCAGGCTTTGTAGTGATAAGAGTATCCAAAAAGTGTGAAGGATTCGATGACTTTGAGGGCATTGTGGTTATTACAATTACAATATTTGGTAAAAAGTGACCAGTAGATTCTATCTATCTATCTAGGCCAACCTGTTTTAGTAGACATGTGTATCTTTTTCGAGGAGTTCATTGCTTAGAAATGCTTGGGCCTTGACCACAATCAAGTAAGGCCAACCTGTTTTTAGTACAGTAATGAAACCGGGTCAAGTAATAATAATAATAATAATAATAATAATAATAAGATAATAATAATAATAATAATAAGATAATATCAATAATAGCAAAAAAATAAAGACAATAATAGTAATAAAGTATAGCACTAAGAGCTGGACCGAGACCTTTCAATATGGCCGCCCAAGGTCACACGCTCGGCAGGGAGTTCGCCACTCCATGTTATTGACGCTCTATGAACACAATGCATGAGTGGAAAATATTCACAGCTTTGCGGCCAATTTGATCCAGAATTCAAAACACTGTGTATAGAAACAAGACTAAATAAGGCGACTTTCCCTGAACCTAAGTTTTTAATTGTCAAAGTTTTTAAATGTCAGTCTTTTTTTTTTATTTCGAATCTAAAAATATCTATAGGATACAGTATTAGGCAGCAACAATTCTCGTAAGGCGGACAACTTTTTATTTCATTAAACAGTCTCTGTCTAGTACAGCATGTTAAAACTTAGTGCAAACAAATAATAGACAATTATGAAATTTAGTGGACTTCTGCTTGGTATATCGACAGCTGAAGAAATTTTTTTTAAGTTACAAAAACTATGAGCGAACAATATTTCACCATAAAACCGCTGAAATAGGCAAACCTTGATGCTATTAGCCACACTAAATTGTGTATGCTAAAATCTAATCGATGAATTTGGTCAACCTTATTTTAGGACATCTAAATTAGTTATCTGGCGCCTGCCTCAACCCAGCCTTACTCAGCTCTTTTCGGCTCTAAATCTTTTATTCTTGCATGTCAAACATTTTCGCAGCCAACGACAGTATAAACTAAAAGTTTTCAAAATACTGTGTTTTAGACTAGAGAGTGATGGATGTTAGTCAGAATATATATATATAATATATATATATATATATATATATATATATATATATATATATATATATATATATATATATATATATATATATATATATATATATATATATATATATATATATATATATATTGTCAAACATTTTCAAAACCAACGACAGTATAAACTAAAAGTTTTCAAAATACTGTGTTTTAGACTAGAGAGTGATGGATGTTAGTCAGTGAATATATATATATATATATATATATATATATATATATATATATATATATATATATATATATATATATATATATATATATATATATATATATATTATATATGTATATATATATATACTTTGAAGGACTTTTATTTGGCTTTGGGTAGACCTGTGGTCTCGATCGGCTGCCCTGCCTGACATATATATATATGTTTATATATATAATTTATATTTACGTGTGAGATGTTTGTTATGTTGAAATTTTTATTATCCACTTTTTTGCAAACCTATCCGTTGATTGATATAATCCCGGGATGTCTACACGGATACATTCATATGGAAACTACAAGCTGCTGCTGTAATACTGAGCCATCGAGGCTCTACATTAAATATATATATATATATATAATTTATATTTATGAAATTTTTATTACACTGTGATTGATATACAGTACATTCATGAAACTACAAATATCGCTTAATATCCAATTCATGCTACTTTGGGAATATCCCCAATGGGGAATCATTACCGAAGGGGAATTTTGAAGCAATAAATGGATAAGAACCACCGGATCTCGATCCCTCGACACGGTAACTTCCAGCGACTCCATTTGATGGTCAAACCATTGAGCCACCAAGAGAGGTATAAATTAATGCCGAATCTGCCGTACTTATTTACCCGTTGAGAGCGGGGAAATCATACTTGGCTTCGGCATTAACCCACCTCCACCATGATAACTCATTGGTACGTTTGGAACACGCAGCTCTTAAGAAACTTTTATCACACCGTGATTTACATACATTCACGAAGCTACAAATATCGGTTAATATCCAATTCATGCTACTTCAGGAATATCCCCTGATGGGGAATTATCAACAAAAAGGAATTTTTAAAGTGATAAGTGGATCGGAAATGCCGGGTCTCGATCCCTCGACACAGTAACTTCCAGCAACTCCATTCAACAGTCAAACCATTCAGCCACCAAGAGAGGTATAAGTTAATGCCGAATCTGCCATACTTATTTACCCATCGAGAGAGGGGAAATCGTACTTGGCTTCGGCATTAACCCACCTCCACCATGATAACTCATTGGTATGTTTGGAAGGGCTTGAAGATAAAAGAGTACTGAATGAAAAACAGTTAGTTAGGCAAAGGGGTTGCTGGCATAAGTTTCTCTCTCTCTCTCTTTCTCTCATTTACCATTCATGTATAAAGGTGTTAATCTGGTTGCTCTCCTATTTCTACAAGTTTTGTTAAATTCACCCACAAGTGTATATATTTTGTAAGTGATCTAAGGTATTTATATTGTGCAAGCATTGTGAAAATGTGTTTTACTATTTTCTGCTGAAGAAGGTAAGATTCTTACTTGATATGTTTTGTGCTGTTATTGTGATAGAGAATTATTATTTTGATAAGAGGTGGATAACATCTCTTATAGTGAGTTCTAATATGTCTTGCTGCTAACTGTACTTTACTAAGAGCATATAATTGTGACTTGGCAGTGTTGTCTTTGACAAAGTCTTAGAAAGACGTGAGTTTAGCCTTTTTTTTTTTTATAAAAGTGAAGGTAATCTTTTGAAAGACTGATATAATCTTTAAATATATTTTGTCTTAGTGAAAGTGCTGTTGGTATATTTCCATTTTTGCATATTTCGTTCTTATATGTCAGTGTTATCATATTACTCTAATTTTATAATTAGTGTTTTCCAAAGGTTTGTGTTGGTGGTTACTTAGCATTTTGTCAGTGCATACTTATTATTGAGACTTCAGAGGATACTTGTATGGAATGCAGTCAGTAATATTTTGAACACTTGTGTTGAGTTTAGTTAATCAGGTGCATATCTAAAACTTGAGTGAGAGTTAATGGTTTGAATTTTACTTAACCAAATTGCTTTCTTGATATATTAAAGTTTTGTGAATTAATCTTGATTAAGAAATACTTAAATCTTACACTGTTGTCAGATAACAGTAAATCTTTTTGAGACTGTGAACTCTGCATATGACGTTTGAACTTAGAAATAAATTTGTCTGTTTAAAGTTTTAAAAGCACAGTGTTTCATTTTGACCACCAGTGATTAGAGAAATTAATGAATGTGTACAAGGTAAGTGATATATCTGTTTGTTCACCTGAGACTTATCTACGTGAAATAGAACCAGGGAAACAGTTATAGTGTTTGATGAAGTGATGCCCATTTTCCACTAGTCTGTTTATACCTTATTAGTTGTTACCTCAGCCACAACTTGATAAAGTTAGATTGATTTTTCTAAGTGATAAGCAAGTTTTATGGGATCACTGTACCTTTAGAGTATTCAGTCTTAATATTTTTGTTATGAGGTTTCAAGTATCTGGTCGAAGTGCGGTAACTTTTTGGTCTTATTATTTGTGTAATAACCAGGTACTTGATCACTTCGTGACAGTATGTATTTATATACATGTGTATATAATATATATATATATATATATATATATATATATATTGTGTATATATAAATATATATATATATATATATATATATATATATATATATATATATATATATATATATATATATATATATATGTGTATATTATATATACAGAACCGTTGGTTATTAAAAGTCACAGCTGCAATCTACCTTTTTAACAACAAATGACAACCGAGGTAGAGTAATAATTCCTCTCAAGAGAGGGAAAGTCACCAAGCTAACCATTCCACTTGTTCCGGATCGCAAAAACCAACTGTGGTCTAGCACGTGTGTATAAGGCCGCTTGAGGGTTATGGAGATTCTTTTAGCAAAGCAGACGTGGGAGAAAAAACTCCCTATTAAAAAGAGACGGGTCTCACCACGCGACTGATCTCAAAATGAGCTGAAGTTAGAATCGTTGATTGATTCAACTACTCTGTGTATTTATAGACCTAACAGTAAAGAATGGAGACAAGGGCGACACAGGTAACAGAATTTGGGCAGTCTGCTGCAGAGAAGGATAAGACTGAAGTCAACGTAGTGCTACGATATTTTCTTTTCTGCACTGGACGCAATCACAGAAAATTCGTCAAATGGACAGCCCTCTTCTTCGAATCCACCTCTGACTCTCCCCTTCAGTGAATGTTTCTTCCTCTTTGCAGTCAGGACGTCATTCTCGCATAGTCTATGGTTCTTACTTACAGAAGCAAGGTCTACTGATTCTTTACATGTGTTGGACCCTTTTATATTTCATTTCGCGTTGTTATTCGCGTTGTTATCTTTGCAACTCAAAGATTACTCTAGTCTTTTTCCAGAAGACGTGAAGAAGCAATACACTGGTAATATTTTTTTTTTATTTAATCCACTGTGAAAAGCTACGTAAAAAAAATATGACGCCTTACCATCAAGACTTATAGGCTAAGCATGATATATATACTGTACATATCATCACAAAGAAGACCGATATTTTTAATAACTAGCAATTAGTTATTGGTACAATTTCAGAAAGAGCTTCAAAACTACCTCGCAAATAAAACCGTGACGCAGTCTTCAAGACCGGGTAGGATTACAAATGGCTTTACTAATATTTCTGCTTTCTTTATGACATCCCACAGGTGGTATGGTTCACAGCCGTGTTCCCTTACGTTGTCCTTTTCATCTTACTCATCCGAGGTGTGACGTTACCTGGAGCAGCCGAGGGTATCAAGTACTACCTTCAGCCGGATTTCTCCATGATAATGTCAGCTGAGGTAAGCGTTTGAGATAAGTAGAGGAAATAAGACAATAATAATTGTAAAAGAATTGCTGAAGTATCTTAAATCTATTTTTAATATGCTGAAGTATCTTAAATCTATTTTTAATATAAAACAGTAATTTTTTATAGATGTTTATCTCTCTTAAAAATCAGAACTATGAAAGAACCGACTGCCTAAAATTTGGAAAGGTCAAGAGCATAGAAAGCCTAATAAAAATACTATCATCAAAATATGAAGCAACTTCTTAATACTCTTACTAAATTCATGATAGCGTAGTAAATATCAAGTACTAAACAATATCCTACCCAGAATTCAGCCTTCTCCGGAATTTCAAAAGAATTTTATTTCGTGTAACCACTAAATTCAAAAAAAAAAAAAAAAAAAAAAAAAAAAACTTGAGGAAGCCTCAATTTGTTGATTGCCAATGGACTAAAAACGACTTGGGAAGTAGTGGAATAATGATAAATGATGACTGATTTGAACGTCTGCAGCTATTGAAATCTTACATTCTTGAAGGATTTACCAACGCATTTTAAATGTATCTCAATCATCAAAGTACAATAATATAAAAATTAGGGTAGCACAAAAAAACTCATTTAGTCTTGAACTAAAAGAGATCCACTGTAGTACATACGTATGTTCATATATATATATATATATATATATATATATATATATATATATATATATATATATATATATATATATATATATATATATATATATATATATATATATATATATATATATATATTATATTCATGTATGCATAAAAATTCAGAGAGAAGCTGCTAAAAACAATTTTTATATGTAAAAACAAAGAATTGTTTCTTGAAATTATACGATTTTAATGGTAATATTAATCCATTAGCCTTATATATATATATATATATATATATATATATATATATATATATATATATATATATATATATATATATATATATATATATATATATATATATATATATATATATATATATATATATATATAATGGATTAATATTACCATGAAAATCGTATAAATTCAAGAAACAATCATTCTTTGTTTTTACATAAAAAAATTGTTTTTAGTAGCTTATCTGTGAATTTTAATGATTTGACGATTGTGGCATAAATCGATTAAAGGGTCGAAACGATATTGGGCTGTTATGAGCGAAACATGGCGCAGTCAGCGGAAAACAGCTAATTTTGCCTCAACTTCGCTAAGGTAAAGAAGGCTTACGTCCAATGCCTAGCCATATAAAGCATGAAAGCCCTGTCATGCTATGCAGACTTCTCTGGCATTCTTGTTGATATTTTGAGCTACCACTTATATCGCAACTACCATTATTGTCGCATTTTCTCAACCAGACATCAACCCTTACAGCCTTTATAAGGGAGTTACTTAAAAAACGAAAGATTTACAATGCAACGATGCTAAGAAATAAAACAGAAAACATGTATCACATGCAAATATGACATTCAATTCACGCGCTGAAATACCAGAAAAAATTAGTAGACCAACTTCCTATTTCTAATAAATATCATGGAAATGCGTTAGGTGTTCAAATGGATAAAACACTTCTACTGATATGGTGAGAAAAAAAGATTATACGCAATTCTGGTTTTTGCCATAGACGAAGATGCACTGTGATGATGCAAGTCTTGGAGCTTTCGACATTCAGTTTACCAAGTTAATTGCTTGCTGACATCCGTTCATGTAAAACTTATTTGAAAGAGAGAGAGAGAGAGAGAGAGAGAGAGAGAGAGAGAGAGAGAGAGAGAGAGAGAGAGAGAGTGGTTGTGGAGAACGTAATACCAAAGATTCCCCTCAAGATAATCCCTTTGGGATACGACAATCCCGAAATCTGCACGCTGCTGTAATCATTATAATTCAACCTCCTACGGTTTGCGTTTAGTTATAAATAGGACAGAGCAGAGGTCAACTACAATTAGCTTGAAAATTGACTGAATTATCCAGAATACTAGGGCAAAAGAAGGATGAAAAATCAAAAACAGACATTTTTAACTGCTGAATCACTAGAAACAGAATAGACATCAGTAAATCTAATTTTCACAATATATCATATAGTTATATGTAGCAAATGAGTAGTAGCTATACAGTCTGAAGAAATGCACAGCTACCCTCTTCTGCACTGAGTAATGAGTGAAATCTGCAAAACGTCTTATTTCTGCAATTAAATGTTATTTCGACAAAGGAGAGTTAAAACATGCCCTGTCATTTGTCAGTTTTTTTCTATTTTTTCCTCGACTTGCTAACAGTCCTTTCCGGATGCGATGTGCACCATAATGCACCATTTTCCATCTGCCTCTTTTTAAATATCTCCATCCTACGACACTGATTTCCAAGATGTCTCGGAGATATTCCGTTTTGTCTAAGAATTTTCCCCGGAATGAGACCTAACGACGAAGACGCTTGGCTGTAAGACGAAGGGGGGAAGGAGGAGGCATCCGGAATTGCAATGGCTAAAGGAGCCGGCGGGGGAATTGGAATCAGTGCTCCTAGGGGGTTGGTTACTAATCTGGATTTGAGAGGAAGTTGCCTAATTGGTAAAGGACAAGGATGCAAAGGAGAGGGGAGGGGGACGACGGAGGAGTGCGGCTCAGCACGGCAAGAGAAAAAGGGACAAAATGAGGAAATGAGTAACGAAATAAACAGGAATGGAAGAAAGAAATGGTGAAAATATTAAACGTTCATAAACAGGAACGTATGCGAGAGAGAGAGAGAGAGAGAGAGAGAGAGAGAGAGAGAGAGAGAGAGAGAGAGAGAGAGAGAGAGAGATACAAAAGCTGTCAACAATATTCCAAAAATTGTAACAGAGAACAAAATGAGAGGTATATAAAATATAAAAAATTAAGAAGGAATGGAGACACAAGACAAAATAAAAGTCAGGCGAAGGAAGGAAAGAAGTCAAGATACAAAAGGAAGGGAACGGAGGAAAGATGAAAAACGGGTCCACTTGGGAAATACGACCATAATCACTAATTAGCCCTGAATGATGGATCCTGAACCGTTGCTACATTAAAGAATGACTTAATAAAGTACAAAGGGCGCTGATAACAATGTTGAAAAATTCGAATGAAAAGACACGGAAGGACACACTGGTGCAAAATTAAGATAACAGCGTGCCTTTATTTTTTAATCATATCAATGACGAGATCTGTTTTCATAAACATCTATTAATTGTCGTCTAAGATAGCTTTTACACATACATACATACATACATACATACATACATACATACATACATATATATATATATATATATATATATATATATATATATATATATATATATATATATATATATATATATATATTGATTCATGCGTTCCGGCATTTGTCGCTACATGTTCTCAGCTCTGTCCCGTTTCCATACGGGGTCGCCGTTTTGGATGAGCCGCTTCCATCTGCCTCTGCGGTGCGTTTCTGCTTCGTCAAGCCCCTCCTCCCTCAAGTCTTCCCTCACACAATCTCTCCATCTCTTTCTTGGTCTCCCTCGTCTTCTTCTACCCTGCACTTCCATCTCTATAGCATGCCTTCGAATACTGTCTTCCTACTACAGGCACAAGTAAAGAAGGAATTTGCTCCCATGGAGTTTGTGAATAATTGCAGTTGAGGGGATATTGCAGTTCTGTTTTTTTTTTGTCGGTTTTATTTTGCGTTTGAGCATATTGCGCAGGGTTTTAATAATATATGCATTTGAGATCAGGCCAGGTTTTTTGGCTGACGAGGGGGTATTTTCGTTTTGATGGGTATAGGAGGAAGAAGAAAGTCAGGAAAATGGCAGGCGGTGATACGTCAGGCTATAAGACATTGGTCCATAAGGACACCACTTTCGCCTCACCAATTCAGCCTTTTGCGGGCTTGGTGAATGGGATTTTGCAACAGCCGGTCGAAACTTTTATTGAGAGCGTTCAAAATCATTTGAATAAGAAGAAAATCGTAGATCAGGCAGATGCCTTTAATGAAGCGAAAAGGTTTCTTGCTCTAGACGTGGGTGACATTGGGAAATGCTGTCGTAGCTTTGGATTTAAGAAATGCCGGACATGGGATGACCTGAAAGTTTTACTAAGAGCTGCGTATGGGGCAGATGAATGTGGTGATTTGGTTCGGGATATGAGGGCATTCTACAAGATCAGGTAGGGACAGAATTCTATGGTAGAGTATAGCTCGCAGATATTTGATGCAGCATCGGACTTTGTGGAAAAATTGAAAGGTACAGGGCGATTCTACATCGTTACAGAATTTTTAGAAATTGCTGCATTTTTCCTGGCTCCTGAATGATGTCCCTGACACGATAGTCAGTAGTTTTGATAGTCAGATTGAGCCTACGTCTGATGGATCATTTATTTTTGCCCAAAGTAGAAAGCACATATCGAAAAGCCCAACGGTAGACAGCACATTTTTCAATGGGATGCCGAAAACCACGATGAGTGGTCTGAGGAACTTTTAACTGGGAGATTCAGGTTTTGCTTCTAGTGGTTTTTGTGCTAAAGTGGAGGGTGACAGAAGATCTACGGATCAAACATCACAAATCTGTTGCTTTAATTGCAATATGTCAGGACATACGAAGAAGTTTTGCCGATTCAGATACTTTGGTGGGTGCAGGCGTTCTGCACATTTTTGGTGGTTCTGTCCGTCGCTCAAAAAGAGTAATGATAGACCAGCAACCCATAATATTGTGAGTAGCAATAAGAAAGATCCTCAAGAGGATATCCAAAGAAGTCTGAAAGTAGACTGAATTTTTGGAGGGCAGATCAACCAAAAGGGAAAGAATAAATTGTTCATGTCATATAGGAGGCTTCCGGGAGATATACGAGAACTGAAGCCAGTGGCAAAGGGAGCGGTAACTGGGTCTAGTCTTTTGATTTTTGTGGATGCAGGTGCATCAGTCAGTTTACTGGACTATGGCTAAGGCATTCAGAGGAGAAAGTGTGTGATGTCCAAGCTCATAAACTAGATGTCGTAGGGGCAACAGATGTTTGTTTTTCGCTGGGGACCAATTAATAAGGGAGTCAGTTTTGATGGTGAGAGGAGTTAACCTGGGTAATAAGGTTTTATTGGGGCAGCCAGCATGTACTAGGATTGGTATTTCTATACACCCTAGTAAAGGAGGTATATATAACGGCGGGTGAAACTGGAGATTTTATTCCGTATGTGTTTGTTGAGGAAATGGAGGGGAATATATCTGTTATGGGGGATAATATGGAAATAAGTCGGAATAATGAGGAAATTGTGGGAGATAATATAATCAATCACAGGAAAAATTTGAGCCTAATGGTGAGGGTAAGAGGATATATAAAGGTGTTTTAATGGAGGATATAACCTTACAACCAGGCATGGGTGGTTTGGTGAAAGTGAAGCTGAGTGATTTAAAAGTAGATAAACAGGTGTGTGTGGTGGAAGACAGTGAGAGACTTAAAGGAGTAGTGAGTACAGTTTCCATAAATAAGTACTTATGTTGTAGATTTGGAGGAATGGAGAGAGGACATTGAATCAGTGGCATTGATAAGGAAGCAAATTTGGTTTTCGGAGGCTGAAATGGAGGTTAGAAGCTGAACTGGAGGTTAGAAACTAAAATGGAGGTTAGAAGCTGAAATGGAGGTTAGAAGCTAAAATGGAGGTTAGAAGCTGAAATGGAGGTTAGAGGCTGAAATGGAGGTTAGAAGCTGAAATGGAGGTTAGAATCTGAAATGGAGGTTAGAAGGGAGATATTTAGGAATCATTTGGGCGAGGCAGACTATAAAGAATACATAGAGGGGTTAGGTGAGGTGTTAGCTGAATATGCAGATGTTATTGCTTTGAAGGAAGATAAATTGGGGTTGACTTATGTGGTGGAGCATCAGGTGCATTAAGAGAGGGGGACGAAGCATATCTATGTCCCATCATATAGGATACCTTTCAAGATTTGGGAGCAGGTTGAGCAAGAGGTTAACAAGTGGGAGGAGGAAGGTATAATTAGGCCTAGCTCATCACCATTTAATGTTACGTTTGGGAGAGAGATAAGAACTGTCATTAGATAGAATAGTTTGTCATCGGGATAACCATTTAATGTTATGCATTTTGCCAAGTTTTCAGCAATTTTATATATATATATATATATATAGAGATATATATATATAAACTGTATATATAGATATATATATATATATATATATATATATATATTATATATATATATTTGTATATATATATATATATAATATATATATCCACAACTCTAGTGTATGTTAAAATGCATTTTGCAGAATAAGGCAACCTAGCCTTGTGTGTTTCCCAACATTAAAACTGTTTTGTCCCATCCAAGTCATTTAAAGAGAATTTCTTTACTGTATTTTTTTTCGTAATTCTGAGTTATATAATGCTAAGCCTATTTTTCAAAATCTAATTTGTATTTCTGCAACATAGGTCTACATTTTAGACGTTTGCGCTATACCTACTTTTCCGTCTTGTTATCAAATATCGAAAAAGAATGGTTATGACTAATATGTGCATTTTTGTCTTGATTTAACAGAAAACAAAATGAAAATAAAGGGAAGTTTTCTTATAAGCTCATATGGTTATTGTAATTATCGAGAAAGGCTCGGTTGTTAATGCCTGCGAACCTTATTGATTCAGTTTACACGCGACATAAGCCACAAAACCACTGAATAGCAGATATAATCTCAAATGGCCAACCAAGTAATGTAACACTACTATCAAGTGCCTACTGCGTTTTGAAAGGCCACAAAACCAGGAGATTATTATTTTCCCGCCGTAATATATAGGTGGCTATTCGTTTTACCTCCCCATAGTTTCGATACAGCATCTTTGACAATTTCACGTAATTAGTAGAATCCAGTCTTTAGAAAATGTCTGTTAATCATGCGTTTCTTCTAATATTTGGTGTTATATTTGCGTTAAAATATTCAGATAATCCAATAAAAGTTCTGCATGAATAACACTGCATCCGAAACTCATTTCAAGACGATGACTTCGGCTTCCGCGCTGTTCACTTTTGGAGTTATGAGCATTTTTCAGCCTCTCAGTTCATTAACATTATTAACAAACATGACATATTTAAAGGGGAAACTTATGTTATTGAAAAAGCTTTCATGTGGATCACCAAGTACTTATATGAACTAGAACGATGTTATTCGGACATATTCAACCAACCAACGTCAAGAAATGGGGGTGGGACGTGTATTTTTGGGTGCAGTTTCTTTCATCTACGTAAGGGTTCAATGCATTAAAGAATTCAGTTTTAATCAAGAATGTGCCATCACCACGTATCTTTCACTTCTTCACATACTGTAAAGATGACAACAGAAAAAAAAAAGCAAATAAATAAAAATAAGAGCAACGAACTTTCTCAAAAGCTTCCACATAAGGAGAGAAAAATGAGAGAAGCACTTTTGAAATGAGGTGGAAACGACATTCAACATTTGTTACATGGTATAAAGTTATGTTAACCACACTGTTCGGCTAAATTATTTCTGGATTTTTTAATCTAACATTTACCACCGATGAAGACGCAACTCGTTCATTCCCACTTCCAAGAACTATTTTTTCTGTCGTTCTTATTTTTCTCTCCAACAAAAGCTACCGCAGACCCATTCGACTTTCCATTAGTCCAATTGTATACATGGTACAGCCTTCAAAATTTTAATTTGCATCGAAGCAATTTACATGCAACTGGTTATTTCCGTTAATACTGATTTCAGCTGCATTTTCTTTTAATTAATCTTCGAAATAACAATCTGTTGTCGAAACAGTCTAATGATTCATTTATACTAAATTATTTCATTCAACAATAACTGTACCCATTCTTTTATCTATTAATATTTATTGTGTACGTGCTGTTTCAACACTAGTGATAAATAATCAAATTATTTCACACAGATTTTTCTTTAAGATTTTTATGTTTTGTATTCAGTGCACCTGTCTGATTTTTCCCCCTAATCAATAGCACCCCCTGGCCTCGGCCAGTTTTCCTGACGAAGGAATGGTAGACAGATCATATTCCGTAATCATGTCAAAATTCCCTTCCTCCACTTTTTTTTTTTTTTTTACAAAAGCCACAACAGCTCCTTATATAATTATGGCTTTACGACATTGACGTTTTTATTAGTAACACTCAGTCATTTAAGCGTAAATGTGAAATAACAAGAGTATATAAGGAAATACTGTTACCCTATGATTTATGGCAGCCTACGTCAGGTTGCGTTGGGAGGTCCTGGAGTACATAGAACCCACCCCACCCCGCCCCCGCCCACCCGGTACGACGAGACATCCTATAGTAACAATTTTATGCATCCCCGTATTCCACTCGTTTTCTTTCTTCTTTCCTTAAGAGAAGGGTAAATGTAGACTGAAGAAAGGAAATATCGACCAATACCGTAATCGCCCCCTCTCCTCCCCAGGGGAAATATAGCCTAAATTTCCTCCAGGAGGAACGTTGGCCTTTTAAGGAAACATGGCCTGTAACACCAGAGAGTTGTCTGAATATAATCGTTCGGAAAAAATTGTTCGAAAAAGAAAAAACAATTGCTCTAACCAACTCACGTTCCAAATAACAGTTCTTGATAATAAATAACATCTTGCTTTACCTCAACAGAGACTACTCGTGAATTTTGTATGCATAATGATGAGTTACATAAAACATGATAATGATAAAGGAATTTTGGTGCAGCTTTTCTAGAAGTGTAAAAAAAAACATAGTAAATATTTCTTATACTGATGTGGATAATAACAACATAAACATTAATAGTTTTAACACTCACCATCCACATGGGAAAGCGATGGTTGCCGAGCAGTCGGTCATACTTCTGGTAACCGGCAACGATGGTCGCCCGAGAGAAACGTTTACTCTTGGTTTTTTTTCACATGAACTAACTTTTTGGCATACATCTAGCATTCAGACTTTACAGCCAGTATTAGTAACAGAGAGCTGTACCAGATATTCCTCATTAGCTGTCAGGATATACAGGAAGAAAGGGAGGAAGGCTGTCTCTTACTTTCCCCCAAATGATTGTTATTTTAGTAACCGGTAGTGAAAATAATGGAAGTCTGATTGTGCTCTACTACTTTTGTTATATTGTTCACCAAATTCTGAGAACGAAATTTTCTTTTGATAACCTGGAAAAATAACCACCAGATTCAGAATTTGGAAATGCCTAACCTAAGGCATGTAGGCTACTAAGTTCGGTGAACACAGTCCATGAGACCATCGATAATTTGATCAAGCAAAGACACACGCCGGAGCAGTTCATAACGATGCATCTACATAAATGTTGATATACACCAACTCAATACGGTAGTCTATATCCATTCGCAGCATATGCACTCCCCGTGCAGCTTTACCAATTGGACCTGTCCCACTTCTCGACATAATGTTTGACACTTGCGTAGGCTATGTGCCTGCACTTTTTGTAGCATAAACAGCTAGATACTTTCCGTGTGTGCCTTGACTATGGGAGTCAATAAGGTAGTTTTCCTGTACCATTTCTTAAATGAATATTAATGCATTCTCCTTAAATTACAGAACCTTTCTGGAATAGCCTACGCAATACGTGCAGTTGTAGGCCTAGACTTACTATTCACGGTGTAACTTCTATTTCCTTGTCGTATTAGCTGTGCAGTCACTTTGCAACTACAAACTTTCAGATCTGACATTACCAAAACCGCCGTTCTCCAATGGGAGAGCCCTCGTCAAGATTAAATGCCAACACTTCCTTTTCGCCTTAACGAACATGCATGGCCCATGTAAGTTCTGTTTTTCACTGTCATCTGAAAACTCACATTCCTAACGCCATTAGTCTACTACCGATGCTTTCATTTTAGCATTCCTGTCATCTTTTCAATTAGCGTTTCAAAGGCACAGAAACATCTACGAAAGGCTCAACAAAAACAGCGATCACAGTACTAACCCCACCAATGCCAAGTGACCACTGTCAGGGTGGTGACTGACTGACTCACGAGTCAGACAGACGAATACTGACACCACGAAACCAGTTTAGGTCTTCTAAAACGCACGTGTTCAAAAATAACCTTCTGAATTGATGATCTACGTAACAGATCGTCACTCTAAAATCACTGTAGGTGGCTATGTATTTTAATAATTATATTATGATAACCAGTTAAGACCTAAATAGGATAAGTCAGCCAACTCTCAGGTGAAGAAAGAATCAGCTGCATGGCGTCCCTGTAACCAGATGTTTTATAGTCGGGTTTTTCTATTTTTGATGATGACTAATGCTCAGTTAGTAAGGTTTTACCTATTAGAGTGCGCTATAGAAATCCGAACGGCTAGACCAATCTAGACAAAATCTGGCACGTGGCCATCATTTGACCCAAATTAGAAAATAAGCTATGTTTCAAACCAGTACCCCAACTCCCTTCCCCATCCCCATCCCCCTTCCCCCTTCCAATTGGAATTTATCATACCTCAGTGCGTGTATTCGAGCACCTTGGACATATGTTTAACCAGTAATACCTGGTTAAAGGTGACAGACAGCACAGTAATACCTGGATAAAAGGGACAGTCACCACAGTGATACCTGGATAAAAGGGACAGTCACCACAGTAATACCTGGTTAAAGGCATCAGACAGCACAGCAATACTTGGATAAAAGGGACAGTCACCACAGTAATACCTAGATAAAAGGGACAGTCACCACAGTAACACCTGGATAAAAGGGACTGTCATCACAGTAATACCTAGATAAAAGGGACTGTCATCACAGTAATCCCTGGATAAAAGGGACAGACAGCACAATAATATCTGGTTAATGGGGACAAACAGCACAGTAATACCTGGATAGAAGGGACAGTCACCACAGTAATACCTGGATAAAAGGGATAGACAGCACAGGAATGCCTGGTTAAAGGTGTCTGACAGCACAGTAATACCTGGATAAAAGGGACAGTCACCACAGTAATAACTAGATAAAAGGGACAGTCACCACAGTAATAACTAGATAAAAGGGACAGTCACCACAGTAATTCCTGATAAAAGGGTCAGTCACCACAGTAATACCTGGATAAAAGGGACAGTCATCACAGTAATTTCTGGATACAGGGGACAGTCAACACAGAAATACCTGGATAAAAGGGACAGTCATCACAGTAATACCTGGATAAAAGGAACAGACAGCACAGTAATACCTGGATAGAAGGGACAGTCACCACAGTTATACCTGTCAGTTCACCCATGACTGTTTGAAGGGTGAACGTTCACATGGAAAAAGTAGATCTGTCAGTCGGACCATCAACACAAACCCCTCCCATCCCATTCCCTCTTCCTCCCCTCCCCTCCCCCCCCTTCTTTTCCTCCTCTCGCTACACATGAACTGTCATTCAGTTTTCCCGGGCAGCTCAGGGTTGGTCAGCTAGCAGATATATATATATATATATATATATATATATATATATATATATATATATATATATATATATATACTGTATTCTGACGTCCTGAGCAACGTCATAGAAAATTTGCATTACGTGTAATATGGAGTTGCGTTTACTGGAACACAAGGGAGAGAGAGAGAGAGACAGACAGACAGACAGACAGAGAATGAGAGCACATATCCACAGAAGCCAGTGACCGAGACTGGATCGTTTGCTCGGGAACTTAACTGTCCCAAACTCATTTGTCTAGTCGCACTTCACGTTGAACCTCATTGCTAGAAAAGACGGGGATAAAAAATCAATTAATTAAACAATTTGCCCTACTTTAACAATTCTAATCTATCAATTTTTTGACCAGCGAAGGCATAAATATCTCTGTCCTGGGCGAACCATCAATATATGATGTGGTATTTGCATGTCTGTACTTGCTTTCGACTTTGAAATTCTCTCCACTGGTCGTTCGATCTTCGACTTCTACAATTTTCCCGCTTTTGAGAGGTTGTAAATTCGTTCGTCGGTCGTTAGAGCCATCCTTTTCTCTGTTACTCATCTTTTTTTACTGTCTATTTGTTCATAAATTCTGGCTTAAAAAAGACGTATTATCACATGTCTTTCTTTATCAGACGAAATGTGTTTAGTGTTGAAAATGAGCAAGGTTTACTACTGGAAACATCACAGCCTCCAGTACTCTATACCACAAGAGAAAGAATCTGTCATCAACAAAACATTTCTAGACCTACTTTTGTATCACTTGGTGCAAATCCTATACTTGGTATCTTTTTATACATTTATTTCTAATATATTTTAGCTATGGTTTCCCAAGAGGTGCATTTACTTATTAAAAGATTAATTGTTTCGCATCGAAGGTAATTCCGATCATGAACTGAGATAAAACTATATTTCGAAGTCTAAATATTTCTTCACAAGAAATCGAAGAGCAGGTGACGCAAACACTGAAATCAGTCTTCATATCAAGGGCACCTACAGTCAAAAACTGGTGGGTCAGAGTCTTAATATATATAAAGAAAAAATAAAAAAAGGAAACTTTTAGGATACGGCAGTCTGCCATAAAGCCACTAACACGCGGACTGGCACTGCTATAATTCTGCGCAAATCCTGGGAGAAATATTGCCCATTACGTTAAGGGGGTTTGGTTACCATTGGCAAAGTGGGGAGGGCGCTGTGGAAGGAAGCATTTAGGAGATAATGAAAAAATAAATTAACGTGCTGTGTGAGGTTAAGTAATGACGGGAGTAAGACCGAATTTCCAAAATAGGCATCATCGAGTATTCCAAGTCGCTCCTCTGTCTCGACCCCAACTTATTTTGACAATTAGGATAAAATTCAGCACCAATGATTCTTAACAACCAGGAACTCATTAATCGTATTATCTCAATTAAATGGATATTATGAACTTTTTCCTCCTTTCAAAGGGAACGGAGGGCAAGGGGCTGCTGGGGGGGGGGGGGCCACTGGCGTGGTTCGGGTGGAAGAGGACAATGGACCGGCAGAAAGCTACTGGGAATAGAGAGAGAGAGAGAGAGAGAGAGAGAGAGAGAGAGAGAGAGAGAGAGCTTATTAGGATGATTGTTGTGTAATTTAACTATATCACTGAATATAAGTGAAAGAGAGAGGAGAGGCAGAAATAGGCTAATACTCTAAGGATAATAAAGCAAACTAAACAATATGAGAAATGAGGTAGCAAGGTAATATTAGTAAATACGCTGTCACCTCTCTCTCTCTCTCTCTCTCTCTCTCTCTCTCTCTCTCTCTCTCTCTCTCTCTCTTTGGTTATAATTTTTTAGGTGTTAAAAGGCAGAAAAGCGCTGCGTGTGGTCGCTTACTCTAAAGAAACTCCTCTCGACATTTTCCGAGGTTTTCATCCAATATTTTCCAGAAATACATTTCACCGCTTATTAACATCGGGGTGAAGATATGCCGCTGTTAGTCTTAATGTACTCATAAGTATGTCCGTGTATGTAAATATTTACAAGCAGTAGAGTGAATGTCCATTGGTAATTTATAATTTATGTTTGTAAATGTATGAATGTCCACGTGACTTCATGAGGGCACGTGTCTCCGAACGCGCGTTGAACGAAAGTAAAAAAAAAAATGATAAAGATGTCCCATTTAAGGTGTGGTTCACTTTGCCTCCTAATTGGTGACTCCATTTCCTCTTTGCCTATTGAGGGGCAGCCGCCTGTTAGGGAAGCCTAAGCGCGCGCATTCTGAATCCCTAAAATCTCCCCTCAGATATAAACTACAAGGAATAAACCGAGGGGAAAAAGGCCGCGGTTCTTTGCCAGCTACTTGTGAATCCTTTGGGTTACTGCTTAAGTTATATTTCATTAAGATGTCTTTTTTCTTTATCAAGAAGGAAATTTACATTGAGAGAGAAGGACAGGTTTCTATCAGAAACATAATTCGCCTTATATGACAGGCACGCTAGTTAACGCCAATGTCAGTGTCAGTGCACAACACCCTCACTGCCCTTTCCCCCCGACCACAGGTCAGGGAAGGACATGATTTTGAAAGCTTGCAAAATTGCAAGTTCATTGTTGTCTCTCTTTTGTGTGTCTTGTTCGTCATCCAAGTATAGTTCACAAAATAGGAAATAGGGAACTGGAAACGACGTTTTTGGCACAATACAAAAGCGGTGATACTGAAGACTAGATTTTCAATAAAGCTGTAAAAACACTGATGCCGAACAAAATAGTCCTCGCTTGATTAGCAAACAGAGGACTGAGAGGAGAGCTCCAAAAATTCTAATATGAATAACAAGTATATATTTTGATTTATTAAAGATATCTAATATAAGTAAGACTAGTATTAAAACTTTTCCGAATATATTATGCTGGGTACTGTGAGAATAAAATCGTCAGTTATATTGTATCCGTCTGTCATGTCAAGGAACTCAACCGTAGAGCGTCATTTGTACAACAGCAACAAAAATGGAATATTAGTGAATAAAAACAAGCAAACTTGACATCGTCGTCTGCGAATTTTTCCATTTCAGATCGGAAGCGGAAGATAAGATCGCGGGTTTTGCATCACAAAGCAAACTGATGCAAGTGTTCTCTTTTCTTCACCATATCACAGGTTTGGGTGGATGCTGCAACTCAGATCTTCTTCAGTTTGGGACCAGGATTTGGTGTTCTGTTAGCGTTCGCTTCGTACAACAAATTTCACAACAACGTTTACAAGTGAGTATCAGTTTGATTCCAGCTGTGCGTTTGCGCTTCTTCTAAGAGCTGATTCCATTTCGATTCCAAATCCTCTCTTTGTTTCAGTATCATAAGATTATCTGTATTTTAGTTTTTAACTTAAGAAGAGCCTTGATCGAGGAACTGATGCAAGGTGGCCATGTTATCTATAGAGATATATTTATTTGTTCTCGACAAATAAATTAATGTTCTGAATGTGCATCCAAGCAACGCTAACCGTTTTCTGAGGGATCATGTTCAGAGAAATTACAATTGACTATTTCTGTAAATCTCTTAGTGTTGATATTCTTGTCCACGTTTACGACTTGTTCTAAAATTGACTCTGCACTTCTCCTAGTAGTACCTTTGATGACTCTGAACTACATAGGAGACAAGAGTCTCCAGTCCTCCATCACCAGTGCTAGAATTTATGCCATCCTTAATCTAACCTTGTGCAACTTCTCGTCTTGCAAGTCCTCTCATATACTTTCATCAGCTTATGAAGCTTTTCCCCCCTCCTTTCCCTACCAACCCTACTAGTTTTCCTTCTCGTTCTCCAGCCTTCTACAAAACGCCAGCCATCCTATCTGTCATTTTTATCCTTTCCTTTTACTCTGTTAAAATTCTACTCTTTTTGGAGATCATCTATAATCACCCATTCGATGAAGCTTTTAGCTATTTACGGGTACATAGCCTTAATGCATGTCTAACTTGATAGCAACAAAGCACAGTCCCTGTTTAAAACTTTTCAGTTTTAATCCTGGTCAAAAGTTCATTTGCTTCGAAGACGATATACTATTAACTAATTTTAATGTAAACTGGAAAAGCCATTACACCTTCCATGTGCTGTTGGTAAGCATCCAAGCACTGGTATATAACATTCATGAATATTCACTGCATGCTTGCTCATGATACACTAGACGTAGTAGCAGAGATTATGACGTGTAAAACAAGCAGTCAATAATTGCATGAACAACTATGGCGCATGACACATCAATCATATTTGTAATTCTTATTTTTAAACATTGACAGTCTTGGGAAGTTTTGTATAATGCAAAATAAAGTTAATTTTTATCTACGTATGGCAAAGGACTCTCAGGCCTGTAAATTATGCCTATGTAAGGGGTGCGAAGATCGCCTCTCATAGATCGTTTGCTTGCTATTCAGAAACTTTTTGTAGGAAAGAAGTATAGTGTTGAGAGAGAACACAAAACCTAAACCTTTGAGAAAATCATTTGAGCAAGGGTTCTGACAATTATCCTAAATTATGTTAAGAAAGGATAGTATGTAATAAAAAAAAACAAGCTTTTGAGCGTACAGAACTAACACACGCCATGTATTCATGTGGATTACAAGTGGTAAGTTCAGAAAGAAGAAGAAACACACAGTAGACAAAGTTCCCTGATCAGCGGCGGAAGGTCATTCGAAGACAGCACAACAATAGAGTCTAAGTCTAACAATAACAAATCAAGCCTATATTGGGAAATCTGTGAGGGGGGCATACTTATGAAAAACAAAACTCTTCTTTGGGTTTAAGTGTTGTAGTTAGGTCGTTTTGGTTCCTTGCGATACGTGCTATTTTGCCGATTCACTTACTCTAATTTTACAAGACTTTCTACCCCTAGGTAAAGTTCCCGTCCTATGAAATTCCTTATGAATAAAGCAACCGAACCTGAACCTTTAGTATTGATAATTAAAAAAAAAAAACAATCTTTATATCATCCCCATCATTTCCGGCAGAGATGCCATGGCCACCAGCATCATCAACTGCTGCACGAGTTTCATCTCCGGATTCGTGATCTTCTCCGTTTTGGGCTACATGAGCCACAAGAGCGGGAAGCCCATCTCGGAGGTGGTTGACGAGGGCCCTGGCTTGGTCTTCGTGGTTTACCCGGAGGCCATTGCTACAATGCCTGGTTCCACCTTCTGGGCCATCATCTTCTTCATGATGCTGCTGACTTTGGGCCTGGATTCATCTGTAAGTACAGTAGAATTTTACGCCTGAATCAGAGATAGGAGACGATCACCTTTAGTTTGCGTTCAGTTCGAACATTTTATACAGAGTAAATACGGTCTAGGGCGCAGGTACAGATGAAGGTATTTAAGAAATGTCAAAACCAATAAACAGATTAAGCATTTCAGTCAATCAGCGAAAACTCTTCTTACAATGAACTTGGGATGGAAGTATGCGGTTGGAATTGTTCGCAGCGACAAGCCAATTGTTTTACTCCATCAGTGACATTTCATATTTGGAATATGCTTTATATTATGAACACAAGCATCCAAAGGTTACATATGAAATTACTACTTTTCAAATCTCAAACCAATGCCTTTTTGTGAAGTTGGTCTACGTAATTATGAGCCTTCTACGTCCGTTTAAACTAAGATTTACTTAAAACCTTAATCATATAATTTATTCAGGTCTGGTGCATAGATTTCACATAGGAAGTTAATTTTTTTTTTTCGTTTTCTTGTAACGAGAAGCCTCCCAACAAAGTCTTCATTGCAGTTAATTTTGTGAAGAACTGAAATGAATTCAGAGCCGACTAAAACAACTTGGCAAATTGTTTTCTTCGACTACCAGTACATATTTTCAGTAACAATTAGAGTAGAAAAGCAACGGCTCAAGAATTATGTTGAATGAGAATGATACAAGAGTTCCAAACGAATTAACTGCTCTTTGAGTGACATGAGCACTATGAGGACAGAGGACATAGGCTACACACTGCATCTATATGACAATATTTTCTCTAATGCTTTCAGTGGCCCTTGTTGGAGACGGCATACCTAAACTATCATTGTCACAAACAGGAAAAATCAATATAAATGCAAACTTCGTTTTACATAATTACTTTACTTGTGGACAGAATTGTTTCATCGATTTTGCTCCAGCCAAAATTACCCAGTCATGCCCTTGAACCCTTATCTCTTCCTAAAGTTTACAACTACAGGTCTTTAAAACTATCCTTGGATACAAATTTCAGATTTACATATATTATTTTACTTGTGAATAGATATCTTTGCTCTTAAACTCTTCTCTCTCCCTAATGTTTACAACTGAGCATCTTTTTAAAGCTATGTAACGCACCAGTTCCGTTGGCCGTAAAATTTCACCATGATTTTCCCTCGTTCTCGACGTCCAGTTTGGAGGCTCTGAAGCCGTCATCACAGCCCTGAGCGACGAGTTCCCCATCATCGGCCGCAACCGAAAAGTCTTCGTGGCAATTCTGTTCACCGTGGATTTCTTCGTGGGACTCGCTTGCTGCACGCAGGTAATTCAGGCGCTCTGCACCTGAAGGTCCTTGAGCACTCTGTTTAGATTTTATTTGAATGAGATAGCTGCAGTTTTTTTTTTTTTTTTAAAGGGTCTCCACAGATTTTCACTTATCGTTCTCTATGTAATGCAGTTTTGTCAGTCTAGCCAAACGTGAAGTATTTGCTGATTCCTTTAATGTCTTTCCTTTGTCTGAATTATTTTTTTTTTCGCTTATATCTTTCAGCACAAATTTACCCAACAACACAAATTCTGTTTCCAGTAACCATATATCATTATCTTGTTTCGCTACAAATGTGATTTGGGGTGAAGCAAAAAAGAGCTGAGGACCGGACGTGAATATTTTATGAAATTGTTAGATATTAACCGGAAGCAGTGTTGTCCATTTTTGCAGTCTTTTTCTTATTCTTTGTCTACGTTTGGATGGATCTATCAAAGAATTTTCAGTAAAATGTAAAATGGAGCTCGAATTACATCTTAACGCACCTCGCTTTAGCAATAAAGACAAAATGATCTAATTGATTATCAAAGAGGTAACTTCAAATTCATTTCCCTGTAACGACACATTAAGGAGAAAACCTAAATGAATAGAGACCCTTATTCCCTCCCGAAAACGAGACCAGATTTATTAAATGATAAATCTGCATTATCCCGCCGGGTGGGGCTGTTCTTTCGCGCGCGTTCTTCTCGCCCATAAATCTTTCTCATCCAACAGGGCGGGTTCTACGTCTTCAGGGTCTTAGATAGGTATGCCGCTGGTTATTCCATCCTCTTCGCCGTCTTCTGCGAGGCCATCGCCGTTTCTTGGATCTACGGTAAGAAGAAACACCCCCCCTTCTCTCTTTCTATATATATACATATATATATACATATAAATATAATGCATAATGTGTCTTTGTAGGGACTGGATACACTAGCGCTAAAAAAAACGTCGCGTTGCTGACGCCATCTGACGCTGTCTTTTACAGAGTGAGGTATCTTCCCATGCTTTTCAATGGAAAAACCACTAATTTGGACTCACGAGCGTTACTAGCGTTACGTTAGGACGCGTTACGTGGGCGTCAGGAATTTCTAACGTCGGTGTCGACGTTATTAGCGCAGCACTGGTAACGCCTTGCCTGGCTTTTCTCTTGTGATCTGCCTTGGTAAGCTGCCAAAGACAGAAAAAAAGCTTATAACCCATGAATTCCATAAACACCATGGTTTCTTTTCCAGTTACGAGTGTCCCTTGCATAACTTACCTTAAAACTAACGCCAAACGTTCTGCTGGGTGGATTGATTGTCTCAGAACTGTGTCTTCCTTAACAATCCTATCCTAGAGCAAGCATAAAAGTTCATCAAAAAACTTTCAGCTGACATTATGTCGGAAAGGTAGAATTTGTCGCCATGTTTTCGGTGGTTTCCTGTCGAGCATCCAACTTGGACAGCATCCATAATGAACTAAACATGCTTGTTTGATACTCGGTAACGCTTCGAAAATAGCTCTCGTGTAGTCTGGCCAAAAACGCATCGTTAGAAAGCGTCAGCAACGCGACGTTTTAGCGCTCGTGTATCCAGTCCTGAGTATATACTGTATAAGAGTGTCTCTCAATTTTTCTTTATCAACTGTACCTATCTATACATCTGTCCGGCTATCTGTCTATCATTCCCTCTTTATCCTTTGCTCAACCCATCTCTGACGCTTTCTATATATCTATGAATATGTCTCCTGATCGGACTTTGGTAATAAAGCTGAACATATTTTCAAGAACTTAACAGAACGCAAGTTCTTTCTTTTTAATTCTGCAAGAATAGGAGCTTGTGTTCTGGTAACATTTAAAAACTGTCATAATTCAGATTAAATAAAAGTTGAAACAGACACAGCCATAATACCTACAGTATATCTTCTCACCTTCATAATCTGTATCATATGCACAACAAACCTTGGTTTGTGCTGCGTCTTAATGATGTTTATAAGCATCTTTCACTAGTTCTTCATTGGAGGGGTGGGTAGAGCTCTCGGCTAACACGTTGTTGGCCCAGCGTTCGACTCTCCGACCGGCCAGTGAAGAATTAGAGGAATTTATTTCTGGTGACAGAAATTCATTTCTCGTCATAATGTGGTTCGGATTCCACAATAAGCTGTAGGTCCCGTTGCTAAGTAACCAGTTGGTTCTTAGCCACGTAAAATAAATCTAATCCTTCGGGCCAGCCCTAGGAGAGCTGTTAATCAGCTCAGTGGTCTGGTTAAACTAAGATATACTTAAGTATCTTTTACTTGTGATTTATTGTGAAATGCCACAAATAAAAGCAAAGGGCAACGTCTGCAATAATAATAATGATAATAATAATAAAATAATAATAATAGTTTTCGTTCATAACGAATGGCGCTATTTCAAGCAAACAAATCTATCTTATTTACACGTGGCAGTCGTTCTCGGTAAGCATTAATGAGTAGCATTCATATTAAAGAGAATTTCTGGAAATCCTAAACATGCAACGATATCGCCTTTTTATGTTAAAAGAAGCAGAAAACGGCTTCCAGGCTACATAAAGTGAGTTACCCGACTCACAGAACTAAAAGGGGTTTTATTGGGCCCACATATGTCAAGAGATGCTTTTGATGTTTATGGAGAGAGAGAGAGAGAGAGAGAGAGAGAGAGAGAGAGAGAGAGAGAGAGAGAGAGAGAGAGAGAGAGAGGCTTGGGGAGGAAGGGGAACAGCTGGGAGAGGGGATTTGGAGAAGGTGGAAGATTGAGGAGTGGTAACTGGTAAAGTAGGAAAGAAAATAGTGAATAAAATATGGCAACAGACCAAGGAAAGGTGGAAGAATCGGTGATGAAAAAAATGACATAGGCCTATTACTGTGAAGAAGAAAAAAATGACATAGGCCTATTACTGTGAAAACGCAAACCCTATCTTAAAAGTAGTTAAATCAAATAAGTAAAAACAAGTAAATAAAGTGACAACGCCTCACAGGAAATAAAACCTTACAGAAGATAAGGTTGTGGCTGAAAGTAAGAGCTTGAAAGGGGAGGGATGGGGTAGGTGGTGCAGGCGGAGGTGCGGAGGGGTGGGGGCGGGAGTGGGGAAGTGTTATGTCAAAGGAGGGAAGGGTCATGGGGGATGGACCCTAACCCTCTTCCCCTTTCTGGTCCCAACCCAGGAGCCTAATGGACCCGTGAATGGCGCCGAGAAGCGTGATGTATGAGATCCTCGGGTGAAACCCGCTTTGCCACTATAATATTGAAGCGAATAAACCGTCTGACTTATATAAAAGCCAAAAGTGAGCGCAATTTTCTCATTAAGTGGTTTATCAGGAAGGTGAGACTCGCATACTTATCAACAATTCTTGCGAAAATGCGACGCCACATGGAAGGCGACCAGTGAGTGCACTGGCCTGGACTCTACGCTCGCTTGTTGGCATGGCCATCTTTCGTATGTTTCAAGTTTATATGCAGCTGCCTTTATTTGTACAACCTGATTTGCACATTACTTATGAAAACACAGAATCCTCTGCACACAAACACACACACACACACACACACACACACACACACACACACATATATATATATATATATATATATATATATATATATATATATATATATATATATATATAGAACTTCATCACTTACACAATTGTTCTGTGCATTAATACAGTTAATAACAGGACCTCATTTAAACTGGAAGGTATCTAGCGGAGATATTTAATCAGGAAAAGTTAAAAGCTCTCTAGAGCTAACAGTCCTCATCGCTACGGACACCAGACGATGGGGTTGTTAGTCCGAGAAAGCTTGTAACTTTTACTGAATAGATAATATCTCCGCTAGATACCAGCCAGTTTAAATGAGGTCCTGTCATAATATATATATATATATATATATATATATATATATATATATATATATATATATATATATATATATATATATATATAATATTATTATATCTATAATTCACATTACCTTTGGAATAGCTTGCACTGAAAGGGAATTAAAATGATTGGCAAGTGCATCTACCCCAGCCAGGGTTCGAGCTAGGGCCTTGGATTAAATATAGTGATATATAGTCGACTTTGATTATTCGACTATCATAAATGAGAGTTATATTACAAGAAACAATTACCCTTTGGTGTAAGCTGTTCCCAAGGTAAGGTGAATTCGACATTAAAATTTATGGCTTTGTATCTGCTAATGAAAAATTCAAATCTGTATAAGTAACAAAAATTCATAAGTATATATATATAGTGTATATATATATATATATATATATATATATATATATATATATATATATATATAATGTCTGAGCATTTGTTTTGTTATAAGATTTGGAAAATACTAGTGCTTTCAGCGTGTTAGTCGTCTGTACATTATTTCTCTATTATTCTTATATTTTATTTTTAGGTCGCTGCTCGTGCACACGTTATCACAACATTAAAAATATACTTGCTTAATAATTAAAAGAACAAAGAATGAAAATGTACAAATTTAAATTTGCTCTGACAAAAACGTCTTGGCCAAGACATGCAGTTTTGAAGAAGCAGGACTAGACGCTAATTCTGATTTCAGTAGTCAACAGAATTGGAATTAACGCTATTTTTTTTCTCTAGAAATGCTCTTGTTTAGATTTTTTTGAAGGGAATAAGACTGCAATCATGCAGGTGTTTTAGCTCGCTACTGAAGAGACAGTGCCCTTTAAGATTTCATCGAACAGTTGTTGACAAACATCGTGTTGAATTTTGCAGGGTATTCAGGTGCCTCGTCTCCCAGAAGATAGTAACATATTATTTGCATAGTCCTTCCTGATATCTACATCTACTCGCACTTTACAGTCGACAGGATTAACGGGAGTCTGCATTACCCATTTATTCATCCAATTACATCCCCTATCCAAATGTTTTCGATTTTTGTGCCTTCAGAATTGATATTCAGTTACTCTCGTATAAATGTACTCACAAAATTGCAGGTTTTATATGTCCAAACCGTCTCAGTAAATGGTTCACTTCCAGGAATCGCCAGACTCTGTGACGACATTCGGGAAATGATTGGCTTTGCTCCTGGTTTCTACTGGAGGACATGTCTCCAGTTCTTCGCGCCTATTTTCATTGGGGTAAGTTGTCATAGTTTTCACAGCTCATCAATGCACTTACGTATGCATATACATACAGATATATATATGTATGTGTGTGTGTGTGTGTTTGTGTGTGTGTCGTTATCTGCGTGTATCTATGAGTCTTCGAAAACGTCCATTCATACTTCACTAAGTTGAAGTGTAAGACCAATTGTGTGGATGCCTCCGTAAAATTGAAATCTCGGTTAAAAACATAAAACTCTTAAAGTTCCTTGCTTTAAACGAAGACTTCTCTTTCACTGGCTGCCTCAGTCCTCTCAGATGAGTTCGCTGTAATATTGGAAGCAGTTGTTTATGAGAAATGAATAGAGGGATGAACAAAACAAAAGAATGTAATGTTGAGAATTAAATTCAGATTTTCCTAGGTAGCCAGATGATAATTCAGTTGCAAATCCTTATTCCATGAATCTGTAAATAGGATCTTGTTTTATATTTTACTGGCCATAGAGATTTCAAGGTTTTGCTCCAGAATGAACAGTGATGGCGGATGAACATGATACTCTATCGGAGGAACATGTTACTCTTAAGGGATGAACAAGTCATCGCCGAGTTTTGTTCTCTAGAGAGGTAACTTCCCTTCCTATCTTACTAGATAATCGTTTTGCAGTCTCAGAAGAGAAAAAACGAGGGTCTTTATAAATCCCTTAGAAGACCCCTCTTATCCTAAGCTATCACTGTTGTTTGGATTAGAAGTTCTCATTCGAGTTGGTACGAGTTTGGCACTCTGCTGGTTTCGAGTCTCCGACCGGCAATGAAGAACGGAGGAATTTATTTCTGGTGACAGAAATTCATTTCTCATTGTAATGTGGTTCAGATTCCACAATAAGCTGTAGGTACCGTTGCTAGGTAACCAATTGATTCTCAGCCACGTGAAACAAAATCTGATCGTTCGGGTCAGCCTTAGGAGAGCTGTTTAATCAGCTCAGTGGTCTGGTTAAACTAAGGTATACTTAACTTGTTTGAATTAGTTCTCCCTTGACGAGCAATTGAAGATCCCAACGTCCGTCCAGTCATAACAAAACTAATAAAAGATAAAAAAAAAAAAACTCTATCGTTTAAATGTTCTTCTAGATAATCATCATCTACGGCTTATGCACCAACACTTCGTTATCATCTGAGAACCCGGAAGCCTATCCTTGGTGGACTGATGTCATAGGATGGATTATGGCAGGTTCGTCCATGATTATGATTCCGTTTGTCGCCATCTATAAGTTCGCCAAGACACCCGGGTCGCCTAAGCAGGTGAGTCTCGATTTAAGGTGTAGGTACTGTGTAATGAGATATATAAATAGATGAACAGGTTGACTTACTTTAAGATAGTCAGTTAATTTTTTGTATTAATTCTTATTCGTCCTCGACCATCAACTGGCACTTACTGTACATGATCAACTCCAAAGTACTAAGTAAAACCCTTCAACTGACTGTAGAATGACTTATAAATAAAGTGATTCGTAAACTGTAGAAGAAAATGTACCGCTGTTTTTTTTTTCGACTACAAAAGCAAAAAGAAAGGAAAGTGTAAATACCCACTAACAATGCAAGTCACTGAATTTCCAACATTCATTTCAGCGGCTCCGTACGCTGACAACGCCATGGCGGGACCAACAAGTGTCGGTTGGAAACGGCGTCAGGACAGAGACCAATCAGATCATCTTAAACTCGGACACACCGGCACCGGATGCAGTCTAGGAGTCCTAACCAACCAATCGGCCTAGAGAAAACAAAAAACAGATTTGTGACTCAATGGTAGACGAACTAAAAAGGCCAAAAAATCCTTGAATAATCCACGTAAGGGTATTCAAATCGATAAACAGAAACAATAGAAAAATTCTCGCAAAATACTAATGCTAATTAATAAATCTGTTTCTCCCCAGTCTATGCTAAAACGTATATCACAACAAACAAACCCCGTTTGCCTGATGTTCCTCAGAGGAAATAACGTGACTAAATAACTTGAGAAAAAGTCTTGATGAATAAACCCCTTCCGACCCGCGCCTAACCTTCCGTAGTCTTCGCTGAAAACGTTGATTTTCTTAAGCCTCTTTAGGCCTTCGTACTACTTTCTTTCCAAGGATTCATTAGATGTTTGTGGCCTCTCCCAAGGCCATTGGACTTCCCAAAAGCCCAAGGGGAAAGCAAGCATCTAGTCACCGCCTGCCCAAAAAACATTCGCAGAGTTGTACGCACATCATCACAGAGCCGCTTCATTCAAGGCGTGTGTGTACTTAACTGAAGAGCCTTTGTAAAGAGATAATAAACACTTGTGGATATGTTACGACAGCTTTTAGCCTTTCAGAAACTTTGAAGATGTCTAGCTAGATAAGAAACACTTTTACTTGGTGAGCCTTCGCCTGGCTTAGAAGCGCTTGAGATATTTCAGGCTCTGAAACTCTTATGATTGGCGATCTATTGTCACCTGTAGCAAATGATACTGTGAAATAAGCACAATAGTCTAACTTCTGAAAGGCTTAAAAATGTTCCACTAGTTTTGTATCTATCCCTGTGACGAATTTTATGTACAAATTCCTTGGTGTGCATATGTACGTATGTGTGTGTGTGTGTGTGTGTGTGTGTGTCTGGGTGTGAATAGTACACTTGTATATGGGTTTTATTGATTTTAATCAAACTTCGATGTTCTTAGCTTAGATTTTTCATTTCTGGAGGTGTACCTATTCCTAGTCTTTTCAGGATCTAAAGAACTGAGGGATGATACAACGTCCTTCGTTTCTTGTGGAATTAGACGTCAAGTGTCGTGAATTTTAATATTACTGAGTATAACGATAACGATTATTAATGTGGATATCGCCTGTGTCTGCCTGTCATAACCTTCGCACTCAATAGTGGCACTTTGAACATAGGCGTACCCAACGCGTTGGAACATTGACGTGTTTTGGTTCCAAAATGTACGTTAGGTATTTGTCTGTAGGTTTAGGATATCGGTAAGTATACGCAAACAGACTTACGAATACTTCCCCTGAATAATTCTAGATTTCAACGCTGTGTTCCCATTACAGTTAACGAAGCGTTGTAAACGTCAATAGACAAAAACCATCCAAATACGAGTAGGTTTGATAATCAAGTCTGACATGAAATGTAAATTTCGTGTAGTGCATTCATCAGCATATAGCATTAGGTTTGTTCTGCTTTATTCGAAACGCGTATCATGTATCCAGATTTTTTATTCCAGATATGTCTATACATGACAGTTGTCGAATATTAAGGAACTTTGTTTGTCACTTCACTAGGGGTAAGTCAGCACGAGCTCCCCGTTTTCTTTGACAAACGAAAAACTTTATTAGGGGAACTGAGATACTTTTGTTAGTGCTTGTGGTTTCATTGGCATCTCGCGTTTCATGCATCCAAAAAGTTAATATCTAAATTAGGCCTCTTGCTTAAAAACTGATGACATTTTCTTCTCAGTGAGACCAGAATTACATAATGTTTGCGTTGCCTTTTCCTATTGAACTGACAATACAAAAAAAAAATATTCAAATAGGTCACTCCAAACATTTAATGATTTTCAACTTCATATTCAATAACACTTAAGATCTGATATCAAAATAGAGTTATGGGACAATGATAATATTGCACTGACACACAGCACGAAAACAATTGCTGTGTATGATAGGTAAGACATTCCTAAGTGGCGAACTGTTTCAGTATATTATCCATGTACATAAACATTTCAAGAATTCTCGTGCCAAAGAAACTCCGGATAGCACTTTTAAATACTAGCATATAGATGGTAGTAGTTTATTTTGACTATGTTTTCTATTTATAGCTCGCAACTTGTTTTATCTAAAAGCTCGTCTCTTTTTACGAAAACAGCCATAACAGCGCAGGCTTTGCGAGAACGCGGAAGGGCTGTGCAGAAGGTCTGGTGACATATTCAAGACAAAATGGTTAACAGTACGAGCTATGTCAATATAATTCAGTGCTTTGTTGGTAGTCAAATCTTAGCGATCTTAGGGAAAGCAAAGAAAATATCTGGACGATCCCAGGACTGTGTACTGTCATTAGGAGAATATAGAATCTATTTTGGTGTATGTTGGTTATAAAGTACGTAAACTCGTTAGTCATGTTATAACATTTTAGACCTTATAGAGTGAGTGCGTGTTTGTGTGACGCGGGCTGCACCCGCCCTAAGTTTTTTTTTTCCGTCTTCCTTCATCCTTTAGAAGAAAAGTCTCGGTACTTGTACTTGTGGCAGATAAAGAATCATAATGGTGAAATCAGTACTACCTTAGTACGTATGTTACATTCACAAGCAAGGTGATTGGTGTTCGGTGCTTGAACCACTCAGTCATTCAGTTTGCACCGAGTTAGCAAATTGTTAGCCAATTCGGTAATGCCGCTGGTATTTTGAATAATAATAGTGTCCGCTCTTAAGAAATTAAATGCTGGCGTCCACCTTTTTTTTCTGAGAAATGTTCCAAATTTTGGAAAACAGAATAGACTGGTACATAATATTTTTCAATGCTTTCCTCACGCTTTGAAGTGTCGAGTTGGTGTTCCAGGGGCTGTGGGAGAACAAGAAACACGAGTGGAAACTTGCAACAACAAAAATGTTTGTGAGAGATATAGCAGTCAACTTTGTGATACTACTTATCAGTATTTAAAGAAATTAATAAAAAAATTTCAGAATAAAAAATGAAGATTTTTCAAATCGCCAACGTTATCACTTAGTTTTTGAAGGGCAATGAAAAGTCTTGAATATTTCTAAGTCTCTCTCTCTCTCTCTCTCTCTCTCTCTCTCTCTCTCTCTCTCTCTCTCTCTCTCTCTCTCTCTCTGGATGCTGTGAAGCTTCTCGTATAAGTAAAATCTAGAAAATAAAGAAATCTCCTTGTATCTGAAACACAGCCGGTATGACTGGTCCCTTTGTGTTAGAGTTTAAGGAAGTGCTTATTATATCAAACCGTGCATGCATGGACACGTAGACGAATATATTTGTAAACGTGAATTGTTTGTGTGTAAATATGAGGACATTTACAATTACTTAGATATTTTGATAGTATACTCTATGCATGATACCTCTAGTAATTGACTTATATTTTACATAAATATCTCTCTCTCTCTCTCTCTCTCTCTCTCTCTCTGTACATATTTATACGTAGTTTTAAGATATACTTTTTATGTAAATATGCACTGCCCTACACAGGGCAGAGAAATGGCAGCCAAGCAGTATTCCTCTAGTTGTATCTGTCTCGCTACAATGCACACTTTCGCTCGTCGCTGTTCGTCGTCGGTGTGACGTCATGGAAACTTTGCCTGGTTATTTTCACGGTTTGGCTGAGGGGCGTCTCCGCCTCGATAAACATATTTATTACAGTTCTGCGCAGAGACGGGTCTTAGAACTCCTTCATCAAGAGCTTTGGGTCATGATATTTGAAAGATGACCCTGACAACCGTAGTTGTGGATTGCCCGATTACTGGTAACTAGAGCTTGACCATTTTTCATGTCTGTGCAGTAAGAGCGATGGCATGGCTGGGTGAAACCCTAGTCGCATCCATGATATATCACTTATATTCTGCAATCACGAGCTACCTCACCGAAATACGCTGTGTTGATTTCTAATCCCCTTCTGCCGATTTGGATGTTTTCAGTTCTCAAAAGTCAAAATATGCCTAGGATACTGAGAACCTTTGCAGACATTATATCTTTAAAGCATCAATGGATGGAACTCGCACCGTAGCGTTGTCATAGATTTCAATGTACTCGTAGTTAAGGGACACGTGGATTTTGATAAAGGAGTTTAAACTGTCCATAAGAACAATGAAATTACATCAAGACGTTGATTTTAATCCACTTTATAAATAGTAGGTTTTCATCTTCTCTCAGTTTGAATTCTACTTCAAGTGTAAGGGGAAAACAAATATCAGAATCCATGTTTGATATAGATGTACAACTCAAGATCATAGATGGCTTCTTTAGTTTGCACAAATATCGAACAAAATCTACATGTATAATCATATGTCGTTTCGTAATGCACTGTGAATTACCCAGAGTACAGCCTTGTAACAGTGGATATATATAGGCCTATGTATGTATATATATATATATATATATATATATATATATATATATATATATATATATATATATATATATATATATATATATACGTCTACGTGTGAAAGAGAAACTAAATGTATGTGGAACAACATAGAGAAGCCACATTATTTAACAGACTTTATCTCAGCTAGGAGTAAATGAGTAAGCTAAGCGCTGAATATCAGCTTAGGTTTGCTGGACCTCTTCCGCGCGACTTGTTTCCGAACCAATGTTTTACGATGCATTTCGTCTCTAAGTCAGAAATAAAAGCTCCAGGAATCTGTTGCTTTACAAGTACAGTTCAGTACAGACCAGAAGGCACTTATAGTACTTTTAAAGTGGGGGTGGACATCTATAGGAAAGCATATTGTACTTCCATGTTTGTGTGATTAGATGTGCTTACGTAAGTAACGCTGTTTTACCACCAACTGTCTGTTGAAACTCTTGTCTTTGCACATTTCATGTAGCAATGCACGCACTTCTTGTGTTGATTCATCTCCCCTTGTAAATATTTAGTCTAGACTAGATGTGATCTCAACCCCATAAGCCCGGCTTCACATTTCCAGTTACAGAAATCCCGTTATGGAATACCAAATTATTTTTTTCAACAGACAAATGAATCAAGTTAGTTAAAAAATACAAAATTTGAACTACCATAAATGAATTCATTTTACCAAGTTTCTGTAGTACCTTTGAGGAGTAACAATGTAGCAGATCACATCAAAATATTGCCACATTACACGTCAGGTATTTTCGCAATGGCGTTTTCGTTCAGAACAAATCTTATATAATTTTGTTCATAACTCTTCACAAAGCTATCTAAGTTGATAAAATAAATGGACAATGAAGCATGAGCTCAGCAATAAAGGACAGACTTTCATTCGGCGACGTTTGTCCTTTTCCTGGTGAAACTTTGCCTTGAATTGGAAAAGGATATATATATATATATATATATATATATATATATATATATATATATATATATATATATATATATATATATGGAATTCTTAAATAGTAGAACAGGACTCCCTTGATAGGAGAAGCACCTACGCGGTACCAAGACGGATATTATGACAAAATTTTATTAGCAAATTAAAGTGTGGAAATCTTGGTTACAAAAAAATTTGGGTGATGTGCAAACATTACCCAAATCAGTTCAAGATATACCATCCCTAACAAAAGCGTTACAAAAGGAACTGGTGCGGAGTGCAGTCTGGTTGAACCGGAAGTAGATCATTCGAAAGTCTTCGTATAAAAATCTCGAGAAACGCGTCAGGCTCACCAACATGCGAATAATACGCTGGAGATCGAAATGAACGAAGCAACAGAAGTATTTAAATCACTCCAATTTCTTTTATACTTTTACACCTTGGCTTTTTCTTTTTTGTGTTAAGAAAGCCTCTTAAAAATACCCTAAACTTGTGATTATTGAGATATCTCCAGGCAAAAGATGTCGAGAAGGAAGGAGACAGTTACTCTGCTCGTGAAGTCTTTCGCTCATGTTACTCTACTGTACAGGCCTGTACCGAGGTTGAGGGGAGGTCGTTCAAATTATCTGGAAATCCATATTTTCTGTGACTATCCTTTTCATTGAACTGTACTTATAAAGTAATAAATAACAACCTTTTGTTTTTTGGCAAGTCTTCTCTTATAAAATTTTTTATTAAACATTAACATCATTCTTTAACAGTAGGAATATAACTAAAATAACATTTTCAAGTATTTCATCTTGTATATACCTATACATGCAATGACATATATAAAAGAAAAGGCCCAGTTTTTGGAAAAAGACCCCCCCCATAAAAAAAACTCTGGGTACGGGCCTGCTGTATATGTGACGTCAGCAATGAAGAACATTCCTGGAGGCCTTGTCATTTCTCCCAAACAAATCAAAAGGTGATGTCTAAGCCCTGAATGAATACGCACTGAGTCATTCATAATCCCTCTCAAAATTCCTCTTCTGGTTTCATCTCAGTAAAAGACACATTTCTTCATCATTTTTCTTGCTCACAGGGCAATTATCGTTAACGTAGATTCAGTGAAACACAGACTTTGTTAGCATTCCAGTGTAACGTCACTGTCATTTTAAGCAAAACATTATCATTATCACCCTCATCATTAGTACTATCATCTCTATCATTAATATGTAGCACAGCATCCATAGTGACAAGAGAGGCAATTCTGATATATATGTATATATATATATATATATATATATATATATATATATATATATATATATATATATATATATATATTATAATGTATATAAGTATAATTATATATAGATAAAAATATTTATTACTCTGCTACAATACTTGGGACTATGAGACCTCATCGTGACCTTAAGTCTGTTGCAAGTTTCCGTAACGACAGCTTCTATTTTATTATTTTCATCTTGGCTTAGAGTCTGCAAAAGACGCCTGCATACAAAATCAAAATAATGTTCAAGAAAGGAAGAAGAGCGAGAAAGTGAAAACGGCAAAACCCGCTCCTTGAGGAACATCACCAGCCGCACTTCCGAGGCGTGAGCTGCTCGTTTCTCTTACGTCGTTTCCTTGTTTTACACCAAATTATATTTTCCCAAAGATTAAAGTCATTTGCGAGTATATATATGATGTATATGTATACGTATGCAAAATGAACGTATGTATGTATGTATGTATTTATTGTCAAATGTAAATTATCTTAGTATTAAAGGAATTCATAATTTTAAGCAAGAATGTATCTTGAAAGTACATTAGTAGCGTCATGGAGTCGCCATAGTCAAAAATTGTATAGACAACTGATAGCGAAGGGAGGCGTTCTCATCCCTTGCCACAAATTCGGGGAAATATGCCACACAGCCATTGGCATGTTTCCAGGGTGCTTGTGTAAATTATCAATACGGTTGTAAAATTAACGCTAAATGAATATATATACATTACTGTAAGCAGTGTGTGTGTGCCAAAAACTGATGAGTTATCTGTTCCAGTAACATATCACCGTTAGGAAAGCTGAGAGAAATAAGTCCCACTTCCCTTCTTTCAAGACCTTCTTTCAGATTAGCTCTTCGGATCCAGACCCCTGCGTTTAGTCTAATAATAACTGTTCAGTAGTTGTGTTGTACTTTCATATATCATTTCTTTTTTTCTGATTGGCGCAAACCGAAGCCTTTTATGAAGACTTTCGAACAGTTCGACCGTCTTCTTTCAGCCATAATGGAAGGCTTTGAGGAGAGTGCCAGTAAAGACAAGTGCTGTTGTGTTGTATAGTTACCTGTGCGGAGAGAGAGACGAACTGGTTCATCGAAAGTTAATCTATGACTGGAATTTAAAACTTTTTGTTTGCAAAAAAATTTTTTAACTTTTAACTGGTTTTGGTGAGTTTCGTCAATACGTATTAAGACATTCAAAGAGTAGGGGTTACAAGGGATAAATGTTTAGTCTTTCGCTGGCGTTTTCAAATTTATTTCAAAAGATCAGTATTAAGGCGATTCATGCCTCTCAAGACAAATGAAATCAAGTAAAAAAAATATTTAATTGCTAATATTTAATAACTTGAAATGGAGATGACTCTAGATGTTGAGGATAAATTTAAATGTTTTTGATATAAAGGCAGTATAAAAGGCCTATGGGGGCTGCATAGTAATGCTTTTGATATCCTCTGAGGATTTTAAGGGGGAACAGTTTAACTTTCGAAGGTTCCAGACACGTCGGAGCTGTGGCAAATATTTTAAAAGAAATATTTTTTTTCCACAGTGTAACGAAGTGTCTAACTGACTGTAATAGTTTGTTTGTGTTATAACAGATACCAGTTTGTATATTAATGTTTGTCAATATCAAAGAATAGTATGTGCATTTCTCCAGTATAAAAATAAACCAAAGGTAAATTGGACATGCTTGCTGTCAATGCAGATTTTTTTAAATAAATTTTTTGCCCCAACGTTACCAGACTTTATTTCCCTAGCCAAAATCAATCAAGTTTTCAGAAGAGCGGACATATTCTTTGATGAAAAAATTCCCTTATCCTTGGAAAAGTACAAACATGTTTATATTACATTTAATACGAAAGGCATTCAGAAATCTAATCTGAATTATCAGTAAGTATTAACATCGTATCCTTATCTCCGATGCAATGCTGTGAAGCCATACCCAGACACGTAAATCAACAGATCTGCTAATACATCACCACTAAATGAAAAAGTATGGAGATGAGCCATCAAATCTATCAATCAATCGATCAAAACAAACTCAGAGAGCCAAATCAGTTTCCTGGCAAGTCCGTCGTGGATGCATATCTAAGATTTTGAGGGAAAATTGACACAAGGCGTGAGAAAATGAAAATCTACCAAGTTTACGGTTTCTTGATAAGCATTAGCCTAAGGAATTAAGCTGCATTACCTTACAACCTACCACATACTCGATGACGAGAGACCTTGCCTGGGGCCAGTGGTTTCGTAGCCGATGAGGCAAATGAAACCAACTGGTGTATGAGCAAATGGTTTACAATCCCCTACGTAGCCAAATTAATTTTCATACCTAAAGAGTTTAGGTGGACAGTAATATGGGCTTCCGAAACTGAATTAATTTATCCAAGAGAAAAACTGCCGACGCAAAGCTTGAGAAAGTTGGCCTATAGCTCGTATCCAGAAAATATACGACGGTTCATTGTATGCGATCGTCATGGTCTTGCCGTATCCAGAAACCACACGAACATTACCAGGCATTCGCATTTAACATTGTAGTTTTGGAACCATAGAGAAGCAGGCGTCGCATGGGTTCCCCCTTGCGATGGCAGAATTGAAAGAATGTAAATTTCAACTCTGCATTAAAATACATTTGCCAAAGTCTATAGAAAATATGAAACAATTTGTGGTAAAAAGACCTGAATAACAGCACAACAAAGATCCTGAAAAGAATACTTTTAAGAAGTCTTTGCCTGCCGACGACGGATGAATTCGAGCTCAACGTAACAAAAAGAATCAGTCAGTCACCTGTGTTGGAATTCTTTTTCTTCAAAATAGGCTTCGTTGACGTGTTTAGTTTCCTTTTCAAAACAGAATTACGTTTTTAAGTGGTATACATCCAGAAATCTTAATATGTTAGTGTTATATTGTCCAAGAAAGTTGAAATCAGTACAGCCACTGAAGCTCACAGGTAGGCTACAAGGTGATACAAGCGTGAAATTCCTCGTAGGCTGTTTATCGGTCGGTGATCACATTTTCATGCTCCTTTATTAAGTTAAGAAGCATTAAACGCTGAGAATCGGCTACGTGGGTTGCACGGTCCATATTCCTGCTTAGTTGCTTGCGTCTTTCCTAACTGTTTGTTGACATTTTCGCGAGAAATCAGGACAGCAAATATCAAGTAGGCTATACAAAATATACTACATATATGCAGTATCTTTCTCTAATAAATAGTAAACAACAAAGACATTTTAATTCAGTACCATTGTAATAAAAGAAATTGTCTATGATACTGATACAGCCTTGTAATAATTGATTCCAGGCATTTCATTCCCAGTAACCGCTGTTCAACCAGTGAGGCAATGCGATGGGAGTTGGGGGTTTTGTGGGGTGTCGTATGATTTCTGGATACCACGACAGCCCTTCGTTTGGGACCATACAACCGCGATCGCCATCATCGCCTTCGTGTTGACAAATGCGATCGTATGATTTCTGGATAAGGCTATTGTGCGACCTAAAATGGGACGAACGCTGGATATCCCAGCGGTGTCCTTTATCATTAAATTCTTATCTTTTGAAGCTACATCTATAAGGAAATGAAAACAGGGCTTTTAACTACAGATTTTATATATTTTACTTTTGACTGAGTACTCGGAAGCAATTGTCAGGACTAAGGTTCCCATTTTTTAATTATTTATCCCGAACAAGTTGTGCTGTGATCCGCATCGAAACCTCTGACTCTCCATTATGATGAATAAATAATGATACAGTATGACTCAAAGGGGTAAGTGGAAAGGACTTAATTGGGCTGGAATTACCTATTCACAAATATGAAGGGTAACTACTTGAATGCTGTATAGGGCTCATAGAAAAATCTTTCAGGTGCTCTATCCGAATATTAAAAAAGGAAAAATAGAAAATTGTTCTCTTAATATTGTTTCCAAACATATTTCTAAATATATGTTACTAAATTATAAACTTTAAAAAATCACGTACACCTGCGAACAGAATCGTGTAAGTTCAGGGTTTCTCGAGCTCGAATCACTGAACTGAAGGTAAGAGTGCTGTCTGAATTGCTGAAAATCCAAAATAGTTCATAAGTTTTATTATGGTGCCTTATTTCAGTGCTTGAACCTTAGTTACACGAGTTGAAGTAGTTTACACTTGTATTTAGTTTGAATTTGTAATATCAGCTAATAAAGGAAATGGCCTTTAAAGTTCGAGGAAACCTGATAGTTTGAGATTATCGGGTCTTGAGTTCACTGGGATAAGATCCGCTTTGCTGGAAGACTTTGTGTACTGCATGTGAGGTGAGCTGAGACTATGCTTTTCAAAAACCTGAATGGGTTTTAATAACTTTGTTTAACACGGACTGTTCTTTGCACTTTGAATATCTTTTTCCTCATTTATTTTTATTTGCTATATCTCTTTGACTCTTACTGGACTTCCTGAATTTTTATTTTGCCATGTTTAATTATGTGTACTTTTGGGGTTAGGAACGTGGGAGATGTCCCACATTTATTTTTTCTTTGTGCCTGTTTTAAAAAGTTTTGTTTTTCCCTTTGTTTCCTCAGATGTATTGAATTAGAGGTCAAACAAATGTTTGACTTATTTTGACTTATGTGGTAGAGACTCAGTTGGTTGAAGCTGTTAGCACTGTGTTATATATTAATTGGACTTATTTTTGGGTTAACAATGCTGGGATGTAGATATTCCCATTTCATTTCTATTTGATTCCAAACCATTTGCCTTGTTAGATTACTGAATGAATTATATTTTTGTAGACATGCTTTCGTTGAAATTCCTTGGTCCAGTTAATGACTTGGATTTAGAGAGAGAGAGAGAGAAGGATAGATCGAGAGAGAGAGAGAGAGAGAGAGAGGAGCTGAGGGGGTGAGCTGTATGAGAGTGAGAGGATGAACCAGCTGTGTTCAGGCTGGCCAACGCTGCTGTGATTTCTTCCGAGATATAAGTTAATTACTTCATTGACCTTGTAACAGATGTGGTAAGAGGTTATGACCTTGTATAATATATATATACATATGATAAAATCTCAAGCAGAATAGAAGGAATGTTGAGTGAGCTTGCTCATCTAAATTGATCGCATCGACCAAATGAAGTTAAATATGTTGCTCCTTTGGAATGACTTTTTTGACAGCATTATAGTCTAATTCCTTCCCGGTTGTTGTTCGGTGATAGGACTTGATATGTGTGTATATTTAGTGGCGCTACTGTAAATCCAAACGTCAATACATTCTAATAAAGCAGCCACTACGAGCAAAGCTTGTAATCAGCCACTTTTATTACCCAAAAATGGTGACGAGTACGTGAGGGAAAAGATTTTTACTATTGCAAACAGTATCAGACATTTGGTGATAATGTCTGAGCAGTAGGGAGACTCAATGAATAACAAACTGAGATGCGCTGCATGTAATAGGTTGCACAGAGAGAGAGAGAGAGAGAGAGAGAGAGAAACAGACAGACAGATTAAGAGATATACAACCCCTCGAGTAAATCATTTAAATGAGATTTTACATCGCGAGTAACCTGGACCTGACTTAAAACAACGAAATTATTTTTCGTCGCAGATTAAGAACGATAGCCGTGATACGCCTTATCTTATCTGTCGCTGCCCTTTTCTCCTACAACACTGTAATTCGAAATAGCTTCGCCTCAGTTCTTGACGTTGTGCATCATTTGTGTTATCTCTGCTACCGATATCGAGGCCTGAGACTACTAAGATCGGCTGGTAAGTTTAGTCAATTTATTTTCGTTTTCTTGTAACGCTGGTAATTTAAGAAGTGACTAGTCGGTGGAATGCAAACAAGAAGATGAAGCTAAATCGTGTATCTTTACATATGTCGTAATATCATATCGCCACAATCACCTTCGTCACACATAATCACGAACTTTCTGGAGGTTCGTTTGATTCTTTTCAGTCTACATCTATTTTGACACAAACAATGATTTTTATACCTGGTACAAGAGAGTAGTTTATGTGCCCTCAAGGTACTAGGTCTATTGCGAACCACTTACTTTGTTCACAACTTGAAACAGATGAGTAGCACTGTTCATCCAGTAAAAAGATGAATGGCTCCATAATGTCTTATAACACGACCACAACGTTTGACATCGTTTTATATTTATTTCAAAACCTGAAGCGTTTTTGTTTATATAAGATTGGGCTTAAAAAGTGTGTTCATTCTGGTTTGGCATTGTTGTGGCAATGCCATTACCTCAAAATCAATCACTTCCAGTATCTGGGAAATAAATTTCTTCATAATTTTTTTTTTTTTTTTTTTGTGAATGTAAAAAGTTAATAGTAACGTTCAGAACTTTATCTCCTGTGCAATACTGGTGGTATTTTGGGCAGAATTAAAAGCTTCTGTGCCCTGCAACTGTCATGTAGTCTTATGTCTGTAACATTTGCAGTCCGTTAGACTGTCATGTATCGTTTTACTACACACCAATGACTATAAAAAGATAACGAATTCTCATTAAACGGACATTATTGTTATATATATCTACATTAAGAAGAAAGGATTCCATTATAGTAAGTACGTATTGGAAAGTAAGGGACAGCGTTGTTTTATCATTGTCAATGATGCCCTGATGCTGACTGATCAACAATGGACACGAGATAAGAAAGGATTACAAAGCACCAAGCAAACTTGTACATTGTGTTAGCATGTTTCTTCTAGACAAAGTACAACAATATTCATAAGATAATTTTCGAAAATTTTTTGAAAAATGCGGTATTAGCAATAAATCTTCCCCTTTTTTTTTGCCAAGCGTGTAAAAGGATACAAAAAAAAAGTTAAGTATATCTTAGTTTAACCAGACCACTGAGCTGATTAACAGCTCTCCTAGGGCTGGCCCGAAGGATTAGATTTATTTTACGTGGCTAAGAACCAACTGGTTACCTAGCAACGGGACCTACAGCTTGTTGTGGAATCCGAACGACATTATGACGAGAAATGAATTTCTACCACCAGAAATAAATTCCTCTAATTCTTCATTGGCCGGTCGGAGAGTCGAGCGCTAGGCCAACAGCGTGCTAGCCGAGAGCTCTACCCATCCTTCCAATGAAGAACTGTAAAAGGCCGAATAACAGATGCACAATACGTTCATCACCCAAGTCATAGGTCAATCAATGAACAACGTAACGACAAGAACAAGAGTAAAGCTACTTCTTGCTTGTTGGCTTTGAAACATGCCGTTGTCGAACAAAATGAAATATGCAATTTTGATTTCGTAACACTCGGCAAAAGCTGTCAGTTAAATCTCGAAAGCTCCTGAATTCGGTGCATTGACAATTAGCTCGAGAATCTATCCGCAGATAGACCGTAGTTAGTGTTCCTAAAAGAAATTTGAAACCATAATCATTCTGCAATTTGCAGTTTCAGTCTGAGCATTGATTGAACATCATCAAGGGTTGGTCATAATCATACCCCAATTAAATTACAAAATTTGGTTTCCTTACAACGTGACTAAATTCCTCAAGATTGCAAGATCAGAAAGTTAAATCTCTATGTAACTGTTTGATTCATTATCTGGGTGCGCATGACTAGTGACCAAAGTATTCCGGTGCACGTGGCCGAAGTATTGACGTATTTCCAACTTCTGAGCTGCAGCGTAATTTCCGAGCGGAAGACTGTTACAAATCAGAGAGGAATCTCTTACCAAGGGTAATTACACCTGACGTCAACCTAGAGTTATGTCGACATCCGCAAGACAGGAATAGAGATTAAATAAGCGTAGATAGTAATAATGGCTATGACAATACGAGAGACGCAATGAAAGCTTACATTCTACACGGCCTAATGGCCTTCGTGCTGACGTGCTATTAGTGATTTTTGGGTTTATCATTTCAAAGGAAACATTATAAAAACAACAGTTGTCAGATATGGTCGACTGATAGGTTTAGCAATGTGCGAAATCTTCCCTCTTTACCAGTCTTATACACCACACTCTCTCTCTCTCTCTCTCTCTCTCTCTCTCTCTCTCTCTCTCTCTCTCTCTCTCTATATATATATATATATATATATATATATATATATATATATACATATATATATATATATATATATATATATATATATATATATATATATATAATCCATAAATGTATACACACACATATTATATGTACTGTATATATGCATATATGTGTGTGTGTATACATTTATGGATCTTCACATCTCAAACTAGTTTCGCCGGCGACTTACAATGTATGATCCCTAGTTCAAACTCTCCTCATGTTTGATCGATTCCCTTGAACTAGAAGGATGGGACAATGGGCGCCTTGGCTGAGTGGCAGTGTTCAGCTCGCGATTGCTGGGACTGAGGTAGCTCCATGACTGTTGCCCACAGATCCACTCGGCTGTAAATGGGCACCATCATCTATTGGAGTCAGAAAAAAGGGTTTGGGTCGAACAACCTCTCGCCTAAAGTTAAGCATACCTTAGTTTAACCAGACCACTGAGCTGATGAACAGCTCTCGTAGGGCTGGCCCGAAGGATTAGACTTATTTTACGTGGCTAAGAACCAGTTGGCTACCTAGCAAAGGGGTCTCGCTAAAGACTTGCTGAAAACCAGAGGGCCGACCTTCCTGACACCACCCCATCTAATGAAGGGAAAAAGGCATTTTAGTAAAAAAGGAAATAAAAATGCCCCGTATTTCTCCCAGCTGTAAATGTGTGCCAGCGTTTGCTGGGGTCAAGAAAGTGCGTGGGTCTAGCATCTCCATTCCTGAAGACTTGCTAAGAAATTGAAAGGCTGTATTCTTCTGGCGTTACCTCTCCGAAGGGGAGAAGGCATAGGGGAAAGAAACACAAGTAGATAAATATATAAACAGGCAAACATACCTAGCTAAGGCATTAAGCCAATAAAGATTTTTTGAGTCCGCTATGATGTAAACCAACATAAACAACATTTCTTCAATTGAAATGAAATATATGGTATATACAAATCTAAGAAAAAAAATGGACATAAGCTCATCCCACAAATGCCCTCATTCTTAAGCTAAAATGCGTAATGTGATTGAGTTAGTTCAAAACGAATCTATTATAGAAAAATATCAGCCCAATACAGTATCTGAATTTGAGGTCATTCTTCCCGTCGTGAAATCTCGACGCTTTAAAGGTCGGAGGCTCATTTCCGTTCAAGTATAGAAGAAACTGATAGGAGGAGAAATCATTTTACCTATCAAGAAAGGTCAAGGGTCTCAAGTGGTGTGAAAGTGAAGTGCTGAAAACATCAAATTTGTTCATCGTTTATGTTATACTATTGACAAGGTTTTGGTAGCCCAGAAGTTAAATTGGCTGAATTAAGGCCACTGACTTGAATTCTGGGTTCAGACAAAAACATATTAGAAAATGTCGACTTGAGGCCTTCTTCAAATGAGGGATTGATCGCTTAATTAATTATATTTACATTAAACACATAGATCAGAAGAATGGGGAATAATGATAGACAGGTGAATAGGGTCCTGCGAACAATCAACTATACAACAGAGGAAAGATCCACGATGAACCACAAGGGTGACCCGCTTCAAAGGGCACCGCAGTGGAAGATACAGTGGTCAGGCCACTGTGCACACACAAGATGATGAGATAGCTCCACAGCAAGCACTCCTGTCCGCAATCGAGAATGCATCGGTTACTTAATGAGTCGACAGCGTAATTATATGGTGCCAAGCAACTCGATTCGGCAAACACTGGTTCATACACTTACGTTTAATATGTTATGCACTTTACTTAAGAACGCAGGTCTTACTGAGGTAAATCGCACTGAGGAAGGAGAATAAAATAGTGAGAGAAAATAATAAGGTACGTGACTGACTTCAGAACCTTAATTTGGGTACGTTACCTTCTTCAGGAGATAGGGGTTTCCTCATCTAAGGGCACCAGTGATGGAGGGTAATAGTGAAAAGGGTTCGCCACAAAAGTAACTCAGGCTTACAGACCAAAAAAAAAAAGTTAAGTATACCTTAGTTTAACCAGACCACTGAGGTGATTAACAGCTCTCCTAGGGCTGGCCCGAAGGATTAGATTTATTTTACGTGGCTAAGAACCGACTGGTTACCTAGCAACGGGACCTACAGCTTATTGTGGAATCCGAACAACATTATGGCGAGAAATGAATTTCTATCACCAGAAATAAATGCCTCTAATTCTTCATTGACCGGTCGGAGATTCGAACGCGGGCCCAACAGAGTGCTAGCCGAAAACAATATCGACCTGTCCAACGAGGAACTATGGTCTTCGATAAACCGTAAACACACACAGTAGTATTAAAGTAGTTTAACCAGACCACTGAGCTGACTTCCAGCAAAACATATACATGCCAAAGGTGTTATGTTGATATCTAGTCATTTATTCAACTCCTCGACAAGCGAACACTTCCGTCACAAATCACACAAAAACATCGCTGCTGAATCACAATGGCTAAAGTGAATGCAGGAACACCTGTAAGACACGAGATATCCCAACCTGTGGTTGCAGAAAGAAAGAAAAAAAAGCAAAGAAGTCGACAATACCTATGCAAATCTGTTTTGAAGAAGATAAAATCCGACGCTGCATCACACCGTCAGAAAATTAGCTAAATTACTCTCATAGGCAATCGCGAAATGCCAGAATATCGGCATCAAACAGTGACGAAACTTATATCAACGCGTTGCCTAGTAAGGAACGTTCTTTTAAGCAAATAAATGACAAAAACCACTGATCTGTGTGTTCTTTATTGAATCAGAGTGAATTTGTCGCACGATTTTCAGTATACGTTTATAAAATTACATAATATCCATCTGCGTACCTTAAGCAAGGGTGTTAGGGTGTACCACAGGTGAAAATCTCTTGATAAGATAGGTTGAAAGATATGTGACCTCAGCCCAACTGCGACTTTCAGCTTGGCCCGTCCCTCGTTTGAGAGAACAAACAGGTCGCCTGATCCCCCTGGTCTCTTTTATTCCTGAAGTATTAGATTTAAAGTCTGATGTCTCATAATTTTTTTATCGTTAAGCTAATGCTGCCTACCTCTTATCCAGGATAATTATCTCAGATTTTTTTGGTTGTAGGATTACTCGGATATTTTCTCCGTTTTTCGATTATTTTTACCCGAGGTGCATTTCATGGTTAGCCTTGAAATGTTTCTAAAAAATTTCCTTTCATTATTTTTGACACCGGCCCTTATTTCCCAGTCATTCGAACTGCTCGCTTCCTCGTCCGTCTCGTTCACCTATTGTCCCCTTGTTAGAATTTTAATTCAACTTTACATTCATCTGTTAAATCTGAACTTGAGAACATTTTAAAAAGAAAAACCAACCACTTAATGTTCCTTCCTTACGAGAACTAACTCCTCCCCAAAATACTATACTGTAACGATACATGAAAATCTATTATTCTTTTGCATCCACTGCCTATACCATGAATCTCGTACTTCCAAAATGAATAAATGAAAGCCTTGCCCTTACAGAATGACATCAAATTCGCATGGAAATAAAGGGCTGGTACCAGTTCACCGAGAGAGAAACGGACAAAATGTCGCCAGGGTTAAAAATGACTTGATTCTCCCGTTTGCTGTGATCGAGGCTGTACTCGCCGCTGCCGTCTGCTATCTCAACTACATACTCAGGTAAGGAGGAATGAGTTTCATGTATGTATGCATTCAAGTGTGCTTACATACATACACATACACATATATACGCACTATATATATATATATATATATATATATATATATATATATGTGTGTGTGTGTGTGTGTGTGTGTGTGTGTGTGTGTGTGTATACCTTAGTTTAACCAGACCACTGAGCTGATTAACAGCTCTCCTAGGGCTGGCTCGAAGGATTAGACTTATTTTACTGGGATCTGAACCACATTATACCGAGAAATGAATTTCTGTCACCAGAAATAATTTCCTCTAATTCTTCATTGGCCGGTCGGAGACTCGAGCTCAGGCCTATATATATGTATATATATACTCGTCCAATGTGTATATATATATATATATATATATATATATATATATATATATATATATATATATATATATATATATATATATTTATATATATGTATATATATATATGCATATATATTTTTATGGGGGAAGTTGAAAATAATTCTGTCAAGAGCTTTGGTGCTTAAACCTCAAGCACATTTAAAGGTACTCGCATTAAAGAAAAAAAGAGACAACTATCCTGAAAAAATTCCTGGAAACCAGAGACGTTTGAGTATCGTTATTTCTGAGATATAGAGTAAAATTGTAACCTTTAAACTGACCTGTGACCAAAACAAGTAGATAAAGATTAAACCCATCAACCACAGAGATATTTGCATACCAAGTTTCATCAAAGGAAAATAAAATTTTGATCCTTGAATAACCTTGACCTTTGACCGTGAAAAATACTCCACTGCTAAATATACATACATATTTGAAGAAAAATAAATGCCATCCCGAGGTACCTGTTTACAAAATTTCATCAAAATAAACGTAAAGGGAAGGATGATAATAATAATAATAATAATAATAATAATAATAATAATAATAATAATAATAATAATAATAATAATAATAATAATAATAATAATAATAATATAATAATAATTGTTAAAGGGTCCACAATAATATAATTGTTAAAGGCTCGAGTAGAATTTTATAAAAGCTTTCGAACCTTTCTCTGGGTTCATCTTCGGTCAAAATCTGACCGAAGATGAACCCAGAGGAAGGTTCGAAATCATTTATAAAATTTTACTCGAGCCTTTAACAATTATATTATTGGGACCCTTCAGAACATTTATGAACTCTTGTAATAGAGAGTTTTCTCCCAGCAACAACAACAACAACAATAATAATAATAATAATAATAATAACATTAGAACTACACTTTCCACATAAATGATGGCATTAATAAAACTGAGACCAAATGATTCTCAACTTATGTCACGGCATAAATGCAACTTCTGATCAGTAGCACTCATATCTCTAGTGTCTGATCCTGCTCTGAATCACCAATAGTTTGATATATCCTTCATACAAATCTACATCCGCTGTTTTACTGACACCTATGGGGCTCACCTCTGCCATAACAGATTTTCTCCGAAAAAAAAAAAATTATAAACACGCGTACAAAATTTTTCCAGAAAATTCTCCTCTTCTTTTACCTCTTCTTTTTTTATGTTTCTTTCGGGTCTGCATAAAATTAAACTTATCAGATAGAAATGTGTATAATTGGAATACAGTATAAGAATGGTACCATTTGTCGAGATTTAGTAAGGATTCTTATCTAGATCATTAAATGCATCTTAATTAATTGTCTCTTGAGTCAAGGCAAATCCTTCCTCCGAGCAAAATCATGGGAATCGACCATACGTGTAATCCTTCATGAAATGATAGACCGCCTTACTGTACCAAGAATGCATCTCAAGTTGTACATATCTAACTCAAGTGAATTTGTGTCTCTTTACAAGATATGACCCAGATATCCGACAGGACTGTACTATGGTCAACTGGGAGGGAGTTCGCCTGAGTTGCTCAGAGGATGGCCGTGTTCCCTGGCCTGTTTACAACGATACTGACACCAGCTCAAAGGCTGTTACGTTCAACCTTCCCGAATGGGTTTTCTTCACTTGTGCCATTGTCGTGCCTTCTTGCCTGGTGAGTATTCTCCTTTGTTTCTTCCACATCATCGTAATGTTACTTGGATCAGTGAGCGTAAGAAAATTACTTAAACTATTTGGAAAACTGAAGAAAACCAGCGAGTATTTGTACAATGCAGTGCACATATGAGTGACACAATCAATTACATAAATTGTTCTCAACCTTTCAGGTAATCGTTGTGGAACTTGTGAAGGTGGTATTCACGTCCAAGAAAATCAAAGTCGTCACTACCGGAAAGTTAGCCTTAAGGCCTGTATTCAGGAGAATTCCAAGGTTCATCGGTAAGTTAGCGTACCCTTGCTTATCAACAGTTGCTAGAGCTCAAGATTTAGTACAAAATATTAGGCATTGGTCTCTGCTGTAAATTCCCTCTCAATATTTTTTTACTAAATAATCAACAATGGGTTCTGCCCTACGGAGGCACAACATGAAATTTTAGATATGCATAAAGCGGAGACATAATGCACTGTAATTCTTAAACTCTTCAGAAGTTTAAATTACAAATGGGATCATTTTGCAAAGGCTAGAAACTACAAAACACAGTGACTCCGCTAGTGTAACCAAATCTACAATAGTGAATAGCACGCAACTTGACTTTCAATTTTTAGCTGTTGCTAGTTTAGAACCCGAGGGCCTCCTACAAAAAACAATTTCAAAGAAACTAGCTGTTAAAAAAGTCTTCGTCACTGTTGTTTTCTGAGAAGTCGTAGCAAACTTTATATTCCACTTAATTTAGAATATACGGAATGTGAATGTGATATACAGGTGCAGGGGAAGGGGAGGGACACACACACACACAGAAAGGCAGTCAAGGAAATTAATACAATAGAGAGATAGAAATAAGAGTGAGATCCCAAGAAAGGTTAGAATTAGGTTATTATTTATGTCCATTGTCATACAACTGACACAACAAGATTGAGAAATAATCACTTGCTGCTGCTACTGCTTTAGGAGCCCCAAGACCTTGATTTTCAGCTGTCTCCTTCTGTTGTGACCACGACACAACACAAATTTCATTCCAGTTTCCCTGATGATGGGCGGTGCCGTGGTAGGGACTCTCGTATCTGTTCTGAAGCTTTTGATTATATCTCCGAGGCCCCACTTTGCAGCAGTATGTTCTGCTAATGTCACCAGAAGAGAAGATTGCTTCGATGGTAATGCATGGTACCCGAGCACTGCGTGCGAAGGGAACGTAAAGGATGTTCAAGAAGCTCTTAGGTCTTTCCCGTCCTATCATGCCACTCTGGCTGCGTATTGGTAAGTGACACTGAAGAATTCTGCTCCTTGTATCTACGACGTTCCAAATTTGCATCCAAAAGCAACGTAAGACATAGGCGCTCAGCTTATTATGCTTCATCTAAAAATAGAAAAGCATCCTCAAGAAGACCTTTTTGTATTCTACAAGGAAATGTTTCGTTTTTTCAGTGGTGTATGGACAGCAGTCTACCTGTCAACAGCAGCTCGCATTGCAGGAGTTTACGGCGCTACTCTTGTTATGGTGGGAGCTGTGTTTGTCATGGCTTCTATTGGCATGACGCATCACATTCTCATTGGTTTTTCTTCTAGCAACGATGTCGTTGTTGGTGGAATTTTGGGAGCTGCTGCTGCATTGTATGTGGTAAGGATGACAACAGATACCAAATCCTTTTTTATTAAAAAATAAGAATGTTCTTAAGCAGTTTTCTGTTTCTATGTAATTAAGCAGAAGAGTAACTGAATTAATGGTTGAAAACTCACTGCTGGTACTACACTGTGGGCAATCATGGTCTGAAGCTTGAAGGCCAACACTGTCACTTTATCACTTTGCAAGCACATTTTGCTTGTTGCCATCTTTTGCTCCTTAGAGATATTAAGTAAAGAAAGTAATGTAGAAAATGAATAAATATATTTGCAAACTATAATTATTGTGGTACAGTTCGTGGTTACTGCAAGTAAGCATACTTTCCCATAATTTTTTTAATTTTCAAAAGTAGCGTCAATACAATTTATTTGATATGTTTGGTTAATTCTACATACTAGGCTACCATATAATCTATTCATTTTCTCTTTTAAAAAAAAAAGGCGACTTCTGTTGATTACATCATCTCTGATCAGTAAGTTATTCAAAGTTCCAGATTCTTTTTAACACGATACCACACCCATACAAAAGAAGACCCACGTACTAATTGGTATTCACTTCATGTTGAAAGTAACGTGCTTAGCAAAAAAACCATCTTATGCGAAGCTTAAAATTCTAGCGACAGCTCAGAATAGCAACCGAATAATCTCTTGAAGCATCAAGTATGTCTAAGATATAAAGTTGACAGATTTAAGAAACACGCTAACATTTCCTCCTCGTCTCTGAAACAGACTTTGGTCATCCTGAATGGCTTCCGAGAACGTGAGTTCGAAGTGAAAGTGATGCGCGAGTCGTCGCCTCTGGACATCGATCATCCGAACGTTCTCCCGATTATCCCTCTTTATGGAGCCGACAGGACAACAGGCTTAGCTAACGTAAGTTGCACGGTCTTTTATGAAATCTTCTGGTGCGGTTCACGTCACTTAACTTGCAGTAAAATTAAAGTTCTTACTCATTCTTGGCCCATAGTACCTTGAAATACCAAACCAATTTTATTTGAAGCCTACATTATTCAAAGGAAATTACATTCAAACAAACGGTCATATGAGACTAGCAGTCTAGAAACATGCCAAGCGCCATCCTGGGTCAAAGTATTTTTGAATTTAATTTGTTATATTCTAAAAATGGCACTTGGCATGTTTCTCGACTGAAAAGCTCATATATACCAATCAGTACAGAAGATAAACGGAATTACTAATTTGCTGTTTCAGAACTCATTTAATAACGTCAAAAGGTTTTGCAATATCCTGCAGTTGAATCATATAAGCGAATACTTGTCATCTTCATTTTATTATAACAATAGAATGAAGGTGGCTTTCCGGGCATAATTAAAAAAGCAGTTATTATTATTATTATTATTATTATTATTATTATTATTATTATTATTAATCAAGCAATATTTGTGAAGATCAAATGATGGAAATTGGCATACGTTACTTAAACTGTACAATACAGCTCCAGTTGTTTGATAGTTGAAAATATATTGTAAATCATTTTCCAACACAATTTACTAGGAAGTTAGGCAATTCAGAAGTTTCTGTCTTAACATGACATAGTTTACAGTTAATCATAACGTGAGAATATTGGGAAATAAGACAGTGATAATTAAGAATAACATGAATGTTAAGGATAATGACAAAATAATTAGATTTTCAGCAGACCAGTGAAAGGGAAATATATAAATGAATTACAGCAATGCATATCGAACAAAAACAAATGTCGAGCAAAAGATCAAATGTCACTGAGATTATGCAATGAAGCATAAAGATTTGTGGAAAAAAATAGCGTTGTATTCATAATGATCAAAGTCAATAAAAAAATACTGAAATTCATCGAACTTTAGTTTTTTCCTCCTGGAATAGGAAATAAAATAAGGCGAACTTCTGTTTCATTAAGTTCATTGTAACTTTCGTTTTCTTGTGTTTTTCAAGAACGGATTTTTTCTACATAAATTTTTAATGACATTTTTGTGCTATCATTACCGTGTTGAGTATAAAACGAAATTATCCTGGAATATAATAATAGCTTATCCTCTTTCGAAATTCCTGTCTTCTCCCCCTATAATGCAGGGGCCCAGGGGAGTGCGCTTTGAGGATGACCAGGTGGATAGTGACGACTTCGGTTTAGGAGACGGTGACTCTTCCAACTACATCACCTTCATACCTAGAGCTACTTCTCACCCCGCACAGAAGGTAAAGGGCGTGAATGAAAGTAAACAATTAAATACACAAATCCGGAAATGAACAAAAGAAACAAAAGGAAAACATGGGATTTTAAACGATATTCTGAAAAGAGTTCGAGTTGCAACATTGGCAATTTTGCCCGATGAAAAGCATGAATGATATACAATAAGTTTCCTGTGAGTACACAGAATTTATCTCAGGCTAACAGTTCTTGGTTGGTTTGGCGACTACCAATAGCGTACGACATTTGAACAACATTGCCTATTGCAAGGGTTCTCAACCTGGGGTTCGCGAACCCCAGGGGTTCACAGGAAGGTTTCCAGGGGTACTTGGATGGCTGACGAAAAAGTATTTAAACTGCAGCTCCGGCTGAGGGTGGGGACGGTTGCGACTAGCGAGGACAGTCAGTCAGCTGGCCGCCAGGCACTGATGCTTGTAATATTCATGTTTCTGCTTAATAAAGTCATTAAACTTTAAAATCATTTAATGATATCCTTTGCAGTACCATTGTATATTCAATATACAGTGGTAATATATTGACTAGCTCAATATACTAAATTGAGTTAGTCAATATATTGGTGTCAGCTTACTGGGGGTTCGGGTTGATGGTCTTATAACTCGGGGTGTTACTTAACGGGAAAAAGGTTGAGAACCCCTGGCCTATTGTGAAAATACATAACAATAAGCTGTTTTCCAAACAGCATCCAAATTTAGCCTGGATTCTTAAGTCATTTCAAGTTTTGTAGATCTGAGTTATGAAATTAAGACAGGAACAAAAGTTGAAAACAAAATTCTGGTCATTCTTTTGCAAAACAGCCCAAAAATGTAAACTTTTTGAAAATGCTACTGTTTTAAGTTAAACAAATTAAAAATTATTTCACCATTTTACTCATTTTCGTTCACATGCCACTCCATAGCTTCGTTACTTCTTCTTTGGACTTGCAGTGCAACTTGCAGCTTGCATTTGGCTGTTACTGTATGTCTAGCTATCTAATCTATGAATATATTTTGTGGTCTCTCGCTCTTGAGTGTGCGTATACATGTGAAAGCAGCATTTCATCGCTTTCCAGAGTCGAACGCCCTCATCTTTCCCAGCACAAGCAGTTAACGCAAATGTCGGAAACGTGTCTTCCAACATCCCTACGCCACCGCCTCTGCCTTCCTACGGGCCTCCCCCTAGTTACTCCAGAACAGAAGTTGTTTCGTCATACAACATTCCCAGGCAAAGGTCTGTGAGTCAAACTTTTTTGTTATAAGTGGAGGAACTGTGGCCAATCATTCAGTGTCTTGTGGGGTTTGTATTGAAATTGTTTCATGATCGATATATATATATATATATATATATATATATATATATATATATATATATATATATATATATATATATACACACACACACACACACACACACACACACACACACACACACTGGAGATGAATAAATACATTGATTTTGTTTATTCGGAATGAAGATTCATTTCATATAAATGAATTTCAATAAAATCTTTGCCAAATTACATCAGACATATTTCACTAATATAACTGTGTAAGAAACTATCCCTGCTTCTTTCCAGGCTCTCAGCTCCCGTAAGATCACCTCAGGCACCATCGTACAACGACTCGAGAAACGACAACGTTCTGAACACCTATTACAGCAGAGACTCGGACGTTGTACCGAGAGCCCGGACTGAAACTGCATCTTACTTCTGAGGCAAGAGTTAAGGAAATCTATCAGCACTGCTACTACAAAACTCCAAGTCTCTTCACTTAAAGACGATTGCAAAGATGACCTGCATTCAGTGCTAAAAAATTTTTGAGAATTTGAGTTTATGACAGCCAGGACCCATTGCAGTGTATGCCGTTGATGTCTTGGGACGAATGCATTTCCGAATATGCCTCTGTGAAACAAAAACACTGTAATGTGGAGATCAGACATTTGTTAATTACTTGTTACAGATATCTATAGCACTGGTAACCCTCTCTTGCGCTGACCCTGGCGTTCTTGCCCTCCGTCTTTTACCCATTGTGAGTTTTTCCCCTCATGCTTCATTTGTTTTATATCAAGCACAGCCTTGCACTAGGGCAGCCCGTAATCCTCATGCTTCACTCCACGTCTTCTTCTTGTTCAAGGAATATATATATATATATATATATATATATATATATATATATATATATATAACAAATCATTATCAAGGAAGTTTATATGTCTCATAGCATGAATTCAGTATCTGGTAATAAAATCTGATGGTTTTATGCAAGAGGATGAACAGACGACTGAAATTTTTTCATTTAAATTCACATGTCCGCATTTAACATAAAAGCTTATTTCCTGAATGATTCACAATGATATATTCTTTATTATCTACGTACTGTGGTGTTTAGGCTTTTATGCAGTCCGAGTCTCACTTAATTTGACAGTTCAGGAAGGTCGATCAAACTGGATTTCTTGGCAGTCTTGACTGCGATGGGAAGTTGAGGTTTACCATGGGTATTATAAAAAATCTTACAGTAGAGAAATGATATCCAAATTGGCAGCTATTGTAGCAAAACGTAGTGAAACTGACTCATATCCCAGTCAGCAAATGACACTATAATCCCAAGTATTATTTCATAACCTTGGTATAAAAAACAAAGCTTACGATTCTCAACACCTACACAGACATGATACTCAAACTTGCCAGTCCAGAAGTGCACGTGTAACAACATTCGACCTAAATAGGAATCGCCTTCATGTTGTGAACTTGGATAATAATTAGATGCAAAATCTAGATCTTAATATCTTACCTGCATGTAATGCTATCGACGCTTCGTACCTTATCGGTGGTTCATCCATATGTAGGCCTACCACTCTTCCTTTAGAGATGGCTGCCTCGTAACTGACGCACAATTCATTTCATCCTTTCCTTTCTTTGAAAATCTACTTTTCTATTACTGTAAAAACAAAATTATATGATATATAAATAGTTTAAGAGCAAGAGCAACTTTGTAGAATTCCATGGAATATTTAAAGGATCCATACAACCTACATGTGCCGTATATCCTTGAATGTGGGAGCACTGAAAGCAAGTAACCATACACATAATTTTTGTGTATGCAGCACAAACCCCGTCAACGAGAACTTATAAGTTGATTCGTCAACCTGCAATTTACAGGAAAATTGTGAGCATGCTCTAGATAATCAGTATAAGGTTTAAAATGTCCCACTATCTAAAAATTATATTTTCATACTCTGCATTTACTTCATTTACCTTGTTACATTTACACTTACATTTAGCGAAGATTGTTTTTAAAGGCCTGTGCACGTTGTAAGTTGGTTGAAGTTCAATTTGTAGTACTTGGCTTCATCCATCTGGCAATGAATCATTTGATTTTTGTTTGAATTTGTTCAAGTTACGTATTTTTCTTTATTGTCTTTTTTCTTATTTGTTCGTTTTATTGCTTTCTAATACAGGGATGAGAAAGCACAGTATATGACTGATCTTAAACATGTATTTGATTACCTGTTATCACTGACGCGCTCTCTCTGTGTGGACCTGTTGTATCTAATATTCACTGATTTTTATTTTCATTTGATCTTTTGCAATCATTGCAATCCTGATAACTGTAATAAAAATGCAAAAAATATCTATGTACTCTCTAGTATTCCTGTCTCGGATTTCACATTATGAAATACCATTTTTTTTCTTCCTCTAATAATGTAATACCATATGAATAAAAATAAAAAGAAGATTTAAGGACATTGTCCCAGGGACCATACACTAAACACAAACTGGATATTGTGTCTGCATTCATGAATATATATATATATATATATATATATATATATATATATATATATATATATATATATATATATATATATATATATATATAGTGTGTGTGTGTGTATAACTGAATCTGAAGTATGGAACATGATGAATATATAAATAAAGATAAAATCCACAAAGGAAAGGAAGCACTGGAGTGCTGCAGAGGCCTTTCGACTGTCTGCTAAGTAAAGGACGACAGACAGTCGAAAGACCTCGCTGCACTCCCTTTCCTTCGTGGATTTTATCTTTATATATGTGTGTGTATGTGTGGATCTATATGCTTTCATCTCCAGTCATAAGTGTGTGCCTGCACTTTTATATATAACTATATGTTGAAATGAGCATGTGGTATTGCAGACTGAATTTCTAATGCCGATATAATGTGAGAAATTTACATTTCATGTCTTTTAGTCATTTATTCCTTTTGCCGTTTTTTCGTTGTTAGTTCTATTCCGCGTAATTATGCAATTTGCTCCTCGTAAGAATTTGACGCCTCAATTCTGAATTTGACGTCACCGAACAAGGAAACCGTCGGTTACTGATCCACTCTTCCTGCACAGTTCACTATGATGGCTGTCTTTCTTGAAAGCCTTTTGACCAACCCATATTCACCTTCATCTAGAATTCAAACAAAAAATGGATAATTCAGATATATTCTCCAATTTTCATCAAATGCAAGAAGTCGGAAATGGCTCAGCGAAACTGCAAGTGATACAAGAAGACCGGCACAATTGTCAAATGTCACGTGACGTCCGTGACGTCCATCAGTTCGTGAAGAAGTTAATAATGCTCTAAAAAGACATCGAAATGCAAGAGAACCACGAAATCGATAAAGTAATATGAACGTACAGCTGTGCATGTGAGTGTCTGTTGAGATACTCATTTTCCCATTCGAGAAGGGCATATGCTACTATCCTTGCACATTGTGCAATTCCGTAGGCGTCAGTCTTTTGTTTGATTGAAGTTACTTACCTTATCACGTTTACTTTTCTGAATAATTAGGTTATGCTCGTTTAAAGTTTTTTAAATAGCAGAGCGTAATTAAAAAAAAAACTCCAATGTATTTATTTTCGTAATATAAAGACTTCTCGGCGGCCTAGAAAAGTTCCCACCGGTCTCAGACCGGAATATTGACCACCATTTTTCTATATGATTTTGTTTACGTTTTGTTCGTTCTTTTTGTTTATGACATTTATCACCAATTTTGTACTAAACACGGCGCCCATTCTCCACTTAGACTGGTAGTCACCGTACCAGAGGAACGCGGTAGTAGGCTTCAGTATTACCCTTATATTTTACGTTGTAGGTATTTCTTTTTCAGTTGTTTAAAATGTTGTTGGTAGCCTAGGCTAGCCTGTGTGGAAGTCGAGTTTCCCTCATCCTAGCCTCTCGATCGGCATTTGTCTCTTTGAATGCTGTCGCAGTCTTGGTGTTTTTATGTTGGACTTGTTTTCATATTAATATGCTTGTTTTTGGTTTGTTGGAATAACATGCCGTTTGTTGAACTGTATTGCGAACTAGCTGTTTTCCATTGCTAGCCGAAGTAGATCATTTCAGACGTTCCATAGGTTAGGTTAGTTACTACAGGGGTACTTCTAAGCCGGCTGTCTGCAGTGAGCTAGACTATGGCAATTGATGTTTTCCTATGTTATTGTACTTGCTTTATAAGAATTTAAAGTAATATTTTGTCGGCCGGCTGTAACTAAACTGTAATTGACCTTTGAAGACTACACTACCGACAGGGTAGATCTAAGCCGGCATTCCGAGGCGACCCCCCACCCCCCTCCATAGCTAATACGGCAAAATTGTAACCAGTAAAAACCTCTAAAAATACCAGCCTAACGTACCATAGGGGTGTTTACTGGTTACCATTTTGCCGTATTAGCTATGGAGGGGGGCTGGTGGGCTCCCTGGGGAATGCCGGCTTAGACCTACCCCGCGTTAGGTAATTCAAGTCGTGCAGTCTTCAATGGTCAATTACAGTTTAGTTACAGCTGGCCGACAAAATATTACTCTAAATTCTTGTAAAGCAAGTAAAATAACATAGGAAAATGTCAAATGCCATAGTCTAGCTCACCGCGGACAGCCGGTTTAGAATTACCACTACAGGCTTACAATGTTCTTTTGCAACAAATGTGAAATTGTAGTCTAGGCCTTAAGTTGAGTTTACCCACAGACCTAATTGTTAGTCATTCAAGTGTTTTTTGCTGTGAACAGAATTGGTTTGTCTTTAAGAGTTAGGTTAGGTAATAGCCTTGGGCACTGCTTAAACCTGTGTTTTTTAATAGAAATATTTGTTATAGCTTGCTGATTCATTATATTTTATGTTGGAATTTTCTTGTTTTGTATCATGTGCAGAAAATATGCTTCTTTTTTATTTGCAATAGACCTATATAGAACCTCCCCAAGCATCGGCTATATCCTTGGAGCCACGTTTTGATTTCCAAATATACAAACCCTTGATCTTTACAAAGGAATATGCTTCAGCACAGCTGGAAATGGCCGTTTAATAGTTAAACAATGTGGTTAGGTAGTTAACTGCTGGGGAGTCCCACCTACCCGGCCGGTAAGCACTTTGCTTTCGGCCATCACGCTATGCAGAGCATCTGTGTTACCCTCTGCTCTGCCTGCCGTTTTACTTTGTTTTGGTCTTCATTCTTGGTGGGTTTGTTACCTTTTCTTTTGTGGTTATATCTTTTTGTGCTTTTCTTGTGTGTTTGTGATTTGGTAGTACTATACAGTGCAAACCCACAAATCTGTTAAGCCCAAGGAGCTTAAGGCTATTGTTCAGCGCACATGCCCCGGTACTGCCACTAAAACCTTTAGTCATTACTGCTCCTCCTTTGATGTGGACCCTCATGTCCTCTGCACGAGTTGCTGGGGGCATGACTAAACCTGACTCGACTTGTGATGAGTGTCGTGACTGGTCTCCAGTACAATGGGTGATATACTCACAGAGAAGGAATTACAAGAATAAAGCCCCCAAGGTGTCATCCAGCGGTAACCTGCCCCCGTTGCTGATCCTTCTTATTCCTTCCTTCCTCCTGTGGAACTTCTGTGCTTTGCTATCTCCTTCAGGAGCGAACTCCCCTTTATCGTCTTTGCATGCTTCGTCAGGCGGGAGTCAGCGTTGGGGAGCTGGTGATTGGGACAATCTCTTTTTGGTGGTCTCTACTCCCATGGGGGGGAGGAATCCCCTTCGGGCAAGATGAGACTACCAACCTTAACCCAACTTCCCTTTCAGGTGTGGAGGAGACCGAGGATCTCTGGGAGACGTGGCTCTCTCTGGTTCTTTTGGGTGGCCCCTCGGTGTAGAGTTTGCTTAGTCACCTGAGGACTTCTCGTGCCCCTGCTTTGCCTCCGTTGACTCATTGTGCTGTTACAGTCACGACATCGACTGTTACAATGTCTGCAATGACTAAAGTGTCAACGAGTGTAACTACTTATGCCCCTCTGTTGATGACCCCCGCTATTGTTAAAAGGATATGCCCACACACCCCTGTTATACCTTCTAGTGTTGTTTCTGCTTCCCCCCCACTCCATCAGGGATCAGCATCTCCACGCTTTTTTTAAGAAAGTTTCGAAGAAGAGGAGTCGTAAGGTGTCATCGTCTTCATCTTCGTCATCTTTGTCATTGTCGTCTGTCGCCTCCTCCCCTTCTTCCAAGGCTCACTGGCAGAGGAAGAAAGTTGCTTCTCCCGCCCAGAAGAAGTCCCGTCATGAGTCTTCTGATAGAGTGCCTCCCTCCATGGGGGAGACACTGGGATCTCTGGCTTGCTCTCCCCAGTCTTTGGGCTTGGGGTCCGTGTCACAGGTCTTGCCGAGACCCCATGACTTGGGAGCATCAAGTGCGTGGGTCTCCAAGAGTACCTGCGTACTCGATACTAGTTCTGGGAAGTCACCTCCCAGAACTAGTGTAGTGCCTACCTTCTACCCGTGTCTCTTTGGACACTGGTAGAGAAAGCTGCCGACAATTGTCCTGTATGTGATTTGGGAGCTTCGAGTGCATGACCATGTCGCTCCAGGTACTCGGGGCTCTGCGAAACCTCAAGTCGCTCCTGCCAGTACTGTGGAGTCTGCTCCTGTACTGGTAAAGGTACTATGCAAGAGAAGGCGAACAAGCAAGCAGGTACTTCTTCCTGCCAGCACTCGGCCAGAGTCCTATTCTGGTGCTGTTGCCTCAAGAGTCCATGCACTCGGAAAAGCATTGAGGAGGTCCCCCATACAGTCTTCTTCTCGGCAAGAGGCCATGGCCTTGAAGAAGACTGAAGCACGTCGGGAGGACAGCCCGAGAGTACGCAATCGCCCTCCCCGGGTTAGCCTGACCTCACATTCGCGTGAACGAGCCCACTCACATGGGGATAGCTTCCATGCATGCCAGCATGAGCCCATTCGCTCTTTTCCGGACAGCAACCCCTCCACGTCCGCGTGCACAGGTGCGCTCTCCTAGACCCGTGCAGCCATCACCTCTGTGGGTTGGCGATCGCCCATGGCTTTCATGTCCTGGCAGCACTTCGGCCTTCGACAAGACAGGAAAGAGTACTCAATCCCTCTCACCTGTCCCCTCAACCTTCTGGTGTTGTACTGGGAGGCGTGAGTTGGACAATAGGGTCTCCGATTGGGATGTCACGCCCCAGCTCAGCCCCACCACAAAGACTTACATTCCGGGTTTGGTCCTCGGACCGACCTGTACATATGCCCAAGTGGCCAAGAAGGGATCAGGGGTTCTGCCGAGGGTCCTCTCCCCCAGGATTCGGACAGCCCACAGATACTGGGGACCCGTTTAGAGATCATGAAGCTGATTCGTTAGCATGGGGCCATGGCCGCATCTGTGGACCGTCCATTGCGCCTCAAAGCCTTTTTAGGGTTCTAAGAAGGAACCCAAGGCCTAGGTGGGCCTGCCTTGGTCCATGCTTTCCAGAGGGGTTTTAGAGCAGGTGAACTCTCTTGTATCTGGGAAAGAGAGTTCAAACCATTTGGACAAGCAACTTCCTCCTCCTCTGCCTTGACAGAAGAAGTATTTTGTTTAAAACCCTCACATATTCGTGGGGATACAGTTTTACCACACCCCCACGAATAGCTAAAATCGGCAAATACTTAGCACATAGAACTGCCAATTTTGATAGTTCAAACACAAAAAAATAAAACTAAAAATGCTTATATTGTCCAACTCACGCCTCCCAGCACAACACCAGAACTAGTATCAAGTACGCAGGTACTCTTGGAGACCCGCGCACTTGATGCTCCCAAGTCATGGGGTCTCGGCAAGACCTGTGACACGGACCCCAAGTGGGGTCTCGGCAAGACCTGTGACACGGACCCCAAGTCCGAAGACTGGGGAGAGCAAGCCAGAGATCCCAGTGTCTCCCCCGTGGAGGGAGGCACTCTATCAGAAGACCCTTGCAACCTAGTCTTCCAGCTACTGATGAGAAGCTTCTTTGTCTTGCTGTGCCAGGGAACTGAGGCCCCTGGGTGGCATGTGGCTCTTGTTTAGGGTTCCTGTCTCATACTCTGGACGCGCCCTTGCGAGAGTCATTGGATAGAGATCTGCCCTCTTAGGACCATCTCTCGTCTCGCTCCAGCCTTGGCGTAGAAGATGGACGAACAAGGGAGGGGATCAATACCTCGACTCCTTCTTGGATGTCATAGCGGACTCCAAATCTGTCAGCATCTTTTGCCAGGTTTGAGTTCTTCTTGATCCCCTCCTCCTTGGGCTTTGTATCGATGATCCAGATCAATCGTTACTTTATCCTGTTAGGGAGCTGCAGTACTTTCCGAAAAGGCTCAACATTCTTAACCTGGATGTCGTTAACGTTTTCGCTATTACTCTCTCTCCCAAGAAAGAAGTCTCTAGGAACGCATCTTTCTCTTGGTTTCATAAGCAATTGAAGGATGTACTCTGATTTAGCTGCCCCAGTGGTTCCTTTACTTCCTGACCACCATCCTGTAGAAGATGCCGGAGAAGAGATCGAGGAAGAAGTCCTGAGAGATGTAGTCATCTTCTTCAACTTTATCTTCGACTTGGTCTTCTGCTGCCTTCTCCCCTTCTTCTTCTGAGACTCATTGGCCAAAGAAGAGGAAAGCTGCCTCTCCCTCCCCTAAGAGGCCCTGCCATGGGGCTTCTAAGGGGCTGCCTCCCTTCACAGGGATGCAGTGAGATCTCTCGTTGGCTCTTCCCAACCTTTGGGCTTGGGAACTGAAGTACTTAACCCAGGGTCTTGTGTTTCAGGAGTCGAGGGCATGCAGGCTTTAGTTTGTGCTACCATTGCCATTCTAGGGGTTCCACTCCTAGACTGGTGCTGTTTCGTGTGTTCGACTTTGTCAAGTCACTCCAAGTACTCAAGAATCTTCAGAGTCTCATGCATCCCAAACCGGTGTCAGAGAGACCTCTCACCGTCCCGGTTCAGGCACAGGCCGAGAGAAAAAACCAAGACATGCAAATGTCTTGGTTCTTCCTGCCAGCACAGAGTTTTGAGTTCTCTGTCATTTCCAAAACATTGCTTGGTCAGGTTCCCAGCTTGGTGTCTCGGTCCCAAGGGTTTGAGCACCTGGAGGGGCAAAGAGGAGGTTCCCTTTAGGGGTCCTGCGGGACTTCTGAGGGACAACCTTTCTTTGGAGAGGCAATGCGTTCTCTGGTTTGGCTCTTCCCGGACCATGGGGTTGGGAACCGATTTGCATTCCCCACTGGGGTCTTGTGTCTCGGGGGCCTCGAGTGCTCAACCTTTTGAGGCTGCACTCTCAATTCCAGTTCTTAGAAGTCTGCGTTTAAGACTGGTTCTGTGCCTGTCCCTCCTTGGTTTCTTCAGAAGCCGAGAGGAGCTTACTCCCAATGATTGTTCTTAAGAGATTCAGGAGTCTCACCGAGCGCTCGGACTCCTTGGAATCTGGATTCTTTGGGAATGCGAGCGCTTGACTAGCGAGGCGTCAAGTGTCCAGGATTCTGCAGAATCTCGGGCACTTTCCACACCAGAACTAGGGAGTTTGCTCTCTGGTCTGGTTTAGGCACAGGACGAGAGAAGGTGTTGGAACATTCCAGTGCTTTGGCACTCCCTGCCTACTTCATTTTGAGTGCTTGATCACTTCCAACACTCATGTCTTGGACCTTTGGGTTCGAGCACTCGGGTTAGCCGACAAGAATCTCCTTTAAACCCTCTTCTCGAGGGGTTTCTCCCTTGAAGAAGATTAGAGCATGTCTTGAGGACAGCACTAGTTCACGGCTGAGCTTTCCCGGCTCAGTTTGGCTCAGCCCTGCTTACTCGCCTAGCCACAGATTGCGTTTACATGATCAGATCAGTTCAGATCGGCTCGGCCCGCCCACCCAGCCCCTGATCGCATTGCGAGACTTGCTTGGCTCACTCGACTCTGCTTGCTCGCCTGGCCTGTGATGTTTACATGATCAGCTCAGCTTGCTTGGTTCGACGAACCAAATACTGTTGAGGTTCTCCTTCCTTCAGGAGACTCAGCTCAAGTGAACTTTTCTCTCTCTTCATGTTAGCGATTTGCTGTGGCATTGGCGCTCTCCTTCCTCTGTGCTGCCATCATCACCTGTGGTTGATGATCGTCCGCGGTCGGCCTCTCCTGCTAGTTCTTCTAGCAGGACAGGTAAGAATGCTTTTCTCCTCTCCTCTTCCCTCAAACCCTGTCGGTTGCTCCCAGAGGATGTGAGTTGAATAGAGAGGACTCTGACGAGCTTTGTTTTTTTTGCTGACTAGCAGATTGCCCTGGCTGTGGTTCATCTGGACTCTGATCTCTCACTGTTTTTCTTTGCCATGAAGGGTGTTCCCTCTTGCAACAAGAGACAGCGAACTTGGAAGACACCGCTATGGTGTCTCTCCAGGTAGTCTCCGGATGAATCTGTTATCCTTCACTTTTTCAAGGTTTTGCCTCCTCAGATGCGATCATTCTTGAAGAGGATTCTGCCTTCTAGAGACTTTTCCAGTCTGGGGGTGGGTTTGCCTACCCAGCACCAGACAGCAAACTGTGGGCAATTCTGGTGCTAAGAAGAGGGACACTGTCCTGATTCCGATCTCCAATCTTGTAAGTCCCGAGTCATCACATTCCCTCAAGAATGGACCTTTACTCGGTTCTGCCTCCATCTTTCGCAAAGAGTAGGTAGATAATGCAGGAGTCAAGGAACGTGCCAGGGCAACTGCCTTGTCCTCCGGACAATGGCAGGCTATCCCTTCCTCAGCCCCTAAGAAGTGTCAGGCTTCAAAGGGCACTCACTGAACACCTAGCCGTCCTCATTCTCTTCTCAGAAAGTGTGCATATGTGTGTCTCTTTCAACTCTCTTTCCAGGCGGGAAGAGGGCAGAGGGAGGAGAGGAAGGGAGAATGCTTGGAACAGCGTTCTCCTCCTGCTGGTGTCCTGATGAAGGAATGACTGTCAAGTCATTGGACTATATGACAGCAACATAGCCGAGACCTGGCAGTGGATATCCTTCAGGAGAATTATCTGTTTTCCTCTGGGTCTTGGCCATCTTTTATTGAACTTCCGTTCTGCCTCCTCTCCTGTGCTATACATCGAGCTTCCGTTCTATTTTTCCTTCCAGGATTATAGAAGCAAACCTGCTCCTTCTTCTAGCAACAGGAGGAAGGAGACCCTGACAATAAGACAAACCCAATATAGGCAGTCCCCGGTTAACGGCGATCCAGTTTTACGGCGCTTGTCTGGTACTGACAGTTGGCAATTTTCGTCACCTAAAATCGCCGATTTCTGCTTATCAGCGCCGACAATTGGATATTGGCGCCAATAACCGAAAATCTTTTCAGCGCCAATAAGCCCCGAAAATCGCCAAAAAAAAATGCCAAAAATTTAGCGGCGATTTTCAGTTATCATCACACCCTCAGAACAGAACCCCTGCCGATAACCGGGGGTTTAAAGTAAATTGTTTTTTTCTTAACTGTACATACCTGAGGTCCTTTACATTATTTTTTTATGCCCACCACATGCCACCCCTCAATCTGACACCTGGTCCAAAAGGCAAATTGGAATGTTCACATAAGGGCGGGTAGGACTCCTGCCTGACGGACAGTAGGTAACTGCCTAACCACCTTGTTTGAAAGTTCAGTGGCCATTTCCACCTCCACTGCAAGTAATTCCTAATGTAAAGGACCTCAGGCTTGTACAGTTAGGAAAAATACAATTTACTTTAAAAATTGTGATTTTATTGTGGTTCTTGTTGTGGTGATTTGTTTTTGTTTCTGATGTTATGGTGCTTGTAGTGTCTTCAGAAATTTTTCATATGGTAACCTAATATTGCAGATTAAGCATAGACCTATTCATAAAATACTAGTGTAAAGAATTATCTGCCTACTATTGTTAATTGAAATTTATTTGTTTGTTTTAGTTAAAAGTAATCGAGATATTTATGAGTATAGTGTACACTAGAAGATTCTCCTAACAACACAGAGAGAGAGAGAGAGAAAAATTTACTGACTCTTATGTATCCTTTTGTCCAACAGGGTAATCTACAAGAATGCCCCAAAAGCAAATGAATCATGGGCTACTCGCAGACTGGTTTGGATCATCTCATACATAATTTTTTCAGGTATCTTTTATTTTTTTCTTATTTTGTTAAAGTATCTTATGATGCCTTCCTACCATAGCCTTCATTTTCACAGAAATGCTATGGCAGGCTTACATTTACCTGTCAGAGTAATGTAATTTGTTAGTGAAGCAGGTGGTAATTATAACATGGCAAAACTGTTGGGAGAAAGTATATGTATTAATAATGTTATCTCTTTTATCAAAGAAGCTGGTCTTCTCAAATATATTTGACAGCCGTGCTGTCTTAGTATATATATATATATTTTTTTTTTTCTTAAGTTATACTGTTTATCGGATCAAATTTATTAATAGTTCTTTTTAGCAGAATTTTATATATTTATATTTATTTATGTTAGCTAGTGTTCTTTTTTGTTTTTTCTTTTTAATAAAATTTATATGTAGTTCTGTTTAGCAGAATTTTAATTTTAATTTTTATAACATACTATAAAAGTGAAAAGATCACATTTAGTATTCGGCGTCGGTGACCCTGGTAGTTGTGATGCCAGATAACCCACAATTAATCAATCAGTCAATTATCCCTTTTATAAATATATTTTCAGTATAATTCATTGCGAGCAGTTCAGTAGTTGTGTGTAAGGCCGAGACAGCCCTATGATTGTGGTGTGTGTGCCATCCGCTACATGGCCACAAATTTTACTTTTATTCTCTGTGGTGCAAGTGGCTTTACATTTACTATGCCCATCGACCCAAGTACACGTATGTGTATGTGCACATGCCTATACATGTACATCTCACTGTATGCATATACATTGTATATCGGGGGGTCAGAGCTACTATATTAATTAAAAGCTACTCTGTTATCAACAGATACGGGTGGAAAACTGTTTGCAATGAGAAATTGATGCATAGGCCCATGCCCTGTTATTGCCTCAAAATATAAGAATTTGATGTGTAGGCCTATGCCCTGTCATTGCCTCAAAATATAAGAATTTGATGTGTAGGTCTGTGCCCTGTCATTGCCTCAGAATATAAGAAGTTTACGACATATAGACCTATGCCCTGCATCACCTCAAAATATAAGAATTTATATGTAGGCCTAATCTCACAATGGTATTAACAGTTGACATAAAGGATTATGATGAATTAATAATACCCTAATATCAGAACTGGCTGCACAAGTCTATGCTTCAATCAATGTGGTCTGTGTGGAATTGCTTATGTATGCAGGCTGCGCATGATCAAAAAGGTGCAGAGACAATGCTCCAAGGTCTTTTGTGATATGATAAATATTTTATCAGAGATATTAGTTGTTTACTTCACAATTCTGGATGGTGTCATCATTCATACATGGAGCTCAACATGACCACACAGAGTCAGATCCGTATGGGCAATCATTTGAACTGTTAACTAGTGTGATGTCATTCCCCTTGAGAGCTAGCCAATAGTTGATGTGTAGTGGGAGGGGGGCTTAGCTCTAAAGAGCCATGGATTTTGCTATAATCAAGACCACTGAAAATTGATCTATCTTTCAGTGGTCATATGCAGTGTTGTTATCTTAGGGATAATAAAAACTTACGTCGAATTTTGTTTCATTTTTGTCTGTGATCACGTAACAATTATGGTGGGCTCAGGTAACTTCTAATCAGTCAACATAGAGAAAAAATCAAAATGTAGTGGTTTTTAATGCCAATTTGAAAATTAAATTATATCAGCAGATAACACCACCAAAAAGATTCCTTGAGTTTTGCAGTTATCAGTATATGCAGCATCCAACAATAGTCTTGTTACATAAGTGACCTCCTGCTCCACACACATTTAACATGCTTGTGCTCTACAATACCATTAAGCTCAGTGTTCACCCAGTTATTAGATCCAAGGGAACAAGTATAGTAAAATGCAGCTTGTACAACATGGACTTAGAGTCAAAGGGAACTTTCAAGGGTTTCCATGAATAGCCATGTTATTAAAATGTGTAAAAAATGATTGATTATAGCTAGTAGAACTGGCACCACAACACAAATGTGTGCAAAAATGCACAATAATTAAAGGATTATTAAAAAAGAATATACGTTTCACTTTTATTAGATATTCATTCAGTCAAGAGAGAAGTAACCCTTTAAGAAAAATTAAGAAGTAGTTCAATCACAAATTGAAAGTAATGAACAGTGAAGTATGAATTTGCAAACTGTTCACATTTGAATAATAATAAGGACCACAAAAATCCTTTCAATAAATATTTGAGGACAGCACACAATCATACTTCTTAACCACAAGAAAAAGAAATTTGAAACAATAGACCTAATTTCATATGGATGGTATCATGTCTAAAGAAAATTCCTAAGTCTGAAATAAATAAAAACAAAAATACAAAGTTGAATGACGATGACCTCTTTTTAATTATAACCTCCACAATCATACATTTGTGCCGCTAATTTCCAGTTGGTTGCATGGGTGCAGAGGAAGGGGCAACATTTAGTATGATACTTTGAAAACTGACAAGGATGGATTAACACTAATTTCTAATTTTAAAAAAATGTGTAGAGTATTTGAAAATACATACTGCATTGACTTCAAAGAAAATTTACCTGTCTACTGTGATCAACTAATAATCTGGAAGTCTAATGCTAGAAATGGAAAGAATGGGTTACATTCGTCAAGATATTTTTTAAATTATTCATCTTTGTCCTTTGCTAGTATTACTGTATCTCAGAAAGGGTAATGAGAACTTGACCTCATACAAGGCCCCTTCGAGGAGTTATTCAATTGGTTCCTGCTTTCTGATTAGCAAAAACTTTTGAGCATCACCAATTCCATCATTCTTGAGTTTTCTATATCATGACAGCAGTTAATTACAAAGTTTCTCACAGCATCACAGAAATTCATTGAAAATGCTGACGCAAGTCTTAAAATATTCTTCCACAAACCCTCCACTTTTGTAATATTATTCTAGCACAGTGTAGTACAGCAGTTGAAGGATGCTGTACATGAAAAAATCACATACCATTCAAGATACAGATAACATGTCAAAGAGAACTGCATATTAAATGATTATTTGGAAAATGGTGAATAATAGCACACAACTTGTATTGAATGATAATAGCAAGCATTTGAAGATCTTTTCAGCAAGACTCCAAAGTGTTTGGTAAAGTATAACAAATTTCTTTTTGAACATGAATCATTGTACTGCTAAAGGATTATAATTTATAGAGATAAGTAGTATGAGAAAGTGAAACATTTAAACTTATTTATCAAAGAAAGATGCCTTAAATAAGATTTCCATAATTCTAAGATGATTTTCCTTCAAGACACACCACTGACTCCACAGGTTTTCTTTGAAAAAATATTTTCATGGCAAATTACTCATTCATCCATTCTACTTTTTACGTGGTAAAAATACAAGACAAAATACAGCAGTCACATACAGCAAATATAAAATCACATTCATATACAAGCTCCATAAGCCTGTATGAATTCGCTTACAAATATACTGTATTAAACAGTGAAAACCACATTTTTATCCTTGCTTGTCAAATAAATCCCAAACTTATCACCATTCAATTTAAATTCCAGACTAGAAAACAGCCTTCAAAATGTTTCCAGGGGAGGATAATACAACTATATCTACAAGACACATTAGTTATCTTGGCAAAGTTTGGAATCATGTGAGGAGCAAGAGTCGACAACCTCTCTACACTAACTTCCCCGCCAAGCCTCAATTAAATAGCAACCAAATCTCATTTTCTGGTGGCAAGAGCATTGGCTAACCAATCCATAGACTGGTCAAGCCCTTCACCCTTAATAGCTGATGTTTTGAAAATCTGGAAAGTTCTTGTCCTTAATGCATCCAAACCTAGCGCTGAATGGACTTCAGCAACTGTCATAGCTCCTTCCATATCTTGCTTGTTGGCTAGGACCACTAATATAGCTGACTTGAGCTCTTCTTCCTGAAAATATTGCAATAGAAGCACCTCAATATCAAACAACAGAGTTACCTTAAAAATCTCAGAGATACACTAATTGGGGTAATACACAATGCATACTTAATCACATAATATGGATTGCACAGTAATTTAAATAAAAAAAAAAATTTTAGGAACAAAACTGAAATAGAAATATAACCCCTAAGATGGAAAGTTAAACATGTTTCATAACAATGGGAATGTACTGAAGGTTCTTTGTAGTATTTCTTTCAGGCCCAACTGGATTGCTGTCTGCTTCTTACACTCCATCTGTTCCTTTTGGTTTCTTCTAATTTGGCTATGAAACTTCTTTACTTTCTTCCAATTTTAATTCTCATTTCAGAACAAATCCCTTGGACAAGCCCTATGAAAGTCTACCAAGGTGACTTTGTTCTTGATGAACAACTTGAATAGCAACTTTTCAACTTTCCTCACACTTTTTGAATATGTTGAATATTAACAGTCCAACATTCAAGAGGGACATAAATGACGAACTTTTACTTTCCAAAGCAGGATTTACACCTCATGTGAGATTCAAGCAAGAATGCTTTAACCCACCATGCTATGAAGATGAAAATAAGTCTAATTCAGCATGCACAAAACACATCTGTCAAATTCAGATATATACTATTTAGCTCAAAGTGGTTTAGCAGTTGTTGCTTTTCAGGCTGAAATATATAATTAATTAATTGTTCATATGGATAACAAACCTGGGTCATAACATTAGGATAAATCTTCTGGTGCCAGCTGGAAACTGGTAAAAAACAATATGAAATGTTTATACACGGAATTGGTGGCATCTGGCATCAGTTACGGGGATGAGGGACGAAGCGGACAGCTACCTAATTTCCAGCCCTGTAACGTATTTAATTTTCTTCTTACTGCCTTCAGAGCAGAATGTACTTTTTGCTCTCCTCCCTAAAGCCAGTTTTTCCTTCCTTGCCCATGTTTCCTTAGTTTGAGATTTTTGTGTCATAGTGATATACTGTGTTTTGTGTGTGTGTTTTGGCCTTCCATCTAAGCATTCCCTTAAGCATCAGAGGAAATGTCCCGGTGTCGCAAACTACCTTTGTTCGAGTGTTTTTGCTTCTTTTGAGACCGATCCCCATTCTGCTTGTAGTAGATGCAGATCTAATTCTTCTGATGTAACTAACCCTTTCCCTTCTTGGTCTCCAGAGCAATGGAGGATCTTTGCCATGAAGAAGCAGCATAAGAGGAAGTCGGAGGCGCCATGGGAAGGGTTCTTTCCTTCAGTGGCTGTTTCTCAAGCTCCTCATTGTTCTGCTTCACCCTTGTCCAGACCACCTCCAGTTGCTTCTTCCTTGGAAGATTTTACCCCTTCCCATTCTTCCACAGCCTCGTCCTTGGAAGTTTTGGGAGAGGGGTCAGATTTAAATCCTCATGCTGCCCCCTCTTTCTTGCTAAGACTCAAAACACCTCAGTCCATGATGACAGATTTGTTTCCTTTTCCATCTCTTCCCTCGGGGATTTTGTTGACAACAATCCAGATGAGTTACTACTGTGTCACATCAGGGCACTGGGTAGTTATCTGAAAAGGACTTGACACCTCAGACCTGGGTACTGAAGACTTTTTGTTGGCACAGGCTGGAACAGGAAAGAAGTGTCCAAGAATACCATAGCCTTTTACACACATTATTCTACCTGGGGGACGTTGCCCATAGGTGCTTGGTCACTTTTTCCTTGGGTCTGGTGGTGGCTGCTCAGCAAGTTTTGTAGCTTATCCAGTGCCCCTAGCGGGACAGTTTGTATCTTGCCTAAGATAATGGTATGAAAGTGAGAATCATTGAGATGGCTGGTCTTTTTCTTTTAACCTTTCCCCTTTCTTCTCTACCTACAGGTGGTAAGAAGATTGATCCATAATACACTGGAAGTGGTTAGATACTGGTGAGTAAAGTTAGATTATTTAATATTCTACAAGAATATGCCTTCCTCTCTAGCAAGGAAAGAGAGGAACAATAACAAACACGTCTAGGTGGCTATCTTAGTTTGTTATCTGTAATTTCCTCCTATGCAATGAATCTCTGCATTGTATTTTAGCCCAAGAGTGTGACTGTTAGGTACCTATCTCTCTAACAAGTCAGAGGCTTGGGTCTCCTTGCTTTGAATTCTCTTATCCAGGAAGTGTGGCCAGGTGTGCTGAACCTCCAGTCGGTTCAAGATTTTCTTACCTCCCACCAAAGGTGAGTCTATCCTAATGCTAAGACGTGGTGAGGGGGCTCTTGAACCCCAGGAATTTGTTCCCAGGTTTGAATCCAACAAGAGTCTTATATATATAATTATATACTTCTTTGGACTAATTTTTGTGGAGTTTTCCACTTTTGCTCAAATTAATTGGACCTGTTAAATAGAAAAAGATATCATAGCTGGGATTGGGTTTATATCCGAAGCTAAATAATGAGAACTGTGGTAGGATCATCAACTGCCCGATAATGTTTGGACCGGAGAGTTATCTGATAGCTCAAAGGCGGAATTGTTCTTTAGGGCTGGACCACAGCTTCCAGGGGGGGTCTGGTTCTGAGGATAAGACTCTCAGACATTCTAGCCAGTCAACATGGATGAAACTTGATCGTAATTAAAATGGGAGAGAAAGTATTTTAATCAAAACTACTGGGCATGAAAGAACACATTACTGTTATTTTTACCCCAGTAAACGATAAATATCTAAAGCTTCTATTATGATGAAATCAAGTGAAAATAGCGAACGGAATCTTGAACTTTTTTTTACACAAAACAAACGCCCCCAAATGGCCATTGTCATCTACTAATGAAAATAATAGATAAATTAGTTTCACAAAGAGACATATTTTAGCTATATTTCGACTTTAAAACACTTTGTATAATGAAAAATGACCTTGCCCCATATAAATAAAGTATCTAAAGATACATTTACACTAACTAGAAGCAAGAAAAAGCACTCTGAACTGAGTTAAATGCGACGAAGTAAATGCCGGGTAAACATTTCCAAACCAAAACATCAATTGCCATGATCGCAATTTATAATACAAAAGCAATATAAGAATATATATACAATATTATTGGATAAAGTGAATTAAGGCATAACATTTTAAAAGATCCTTGGAAAAGATGCATATTTGTTATGTTGACGTTTGTATAATATGATATGTGAATATATAGGAGAGTACAGTATAATGTAGGCTACGCTACCGTGTATGTAAACAATGCACCATAGTGTTGGCTAAGCTAATTCTTGTTTGTTATTCAATTTCTCTTTGTCCTGAATTATCATGAGTCACTTTGCATGAACCTCCAGAATTAGCTGATATTAATAATTACTATACTGTGTATGTAAAGAGTATATTTTATAGTGTAGGCTAGGCTACCATATACAGTACATGGCACCGAATACCCTAGTGTAAGCTAGGCTATGTTCAAGGATACGTTTTGTTATTTCTTATGTTTTTTCCAACAAACTATGGGTTTTTTTGGAACCTGACCCCATCGTAAGTAGGATAATACCTGTATAAGCAATTTTAGTTTGTTTTGTGTGTGTTTGAACTATCAAAATAGGCAGTTCTAAGTGTTTTTAGAAGGGTTCTAAGTATTCATGGGTTTTAGCTATTCGTGAGGGGGTGTGGTACGCATCCCCCGCGAGTATGGGGGGTTTACTGTATATGAGGCCTCATGTATAATACCTAACTTCTGTATGGCATTTGCTGGCACTTCCATTAGACGTTTCTCAAAAGTAAGATGTGAGTCAAAAGTTACACCAACTATAATCAAAGTTTCACTCATTCAGCCGAGTCCCATCCACCTGAAGGGGAGGAGGGTGTGGAAATCCAGTAAAAGATCTACTAATCAATAGTTTTCATTTTACTGGAGTTCAACCTCATACCCCACCAACTACACCATTCACTAATTTGTTCCACGTCACGAATGAGACTTAAGGGGAGCTTCATTTCTTATCAATGGAGATGTCATCTGATGGTAAATCCTAACTACTGAATTTCATTTTGGCTATATTTAAAACAGAATTTTCCTTCTTTCAGTGAGAACCTGATAACCAAATACTTGTCATAAACATCTCTTCCTAAGACACTACAGCATTAATTACAAAACGTGCATATTTCCACATATCTGTTAAGACTGTCATATCTTTTTACTTTATTCTTTAGTTTGCCACTTTTTCAGACTAGTTGACCATTGTCAATTCTAGCGTAGCTTTCTTGCGGGTAGGAAGTGTCTGTGAAGTGCTCTGTGAAAAGTGCCTGACTTGCGCGATGTTCAAAGTGACTACGAAGAAGAGGAAGGAAAAGGAGAAACTAAATACTGTAGAAATTAAATCAAGTAAAGGGAAGCTCAAACTATCATGCGAACATTATCTTATAATTATCGAAGCAGCACATGAAGATGGAACACTAAATAAAATACTGGAGAAGGATGAGTCAACCCAAATTGAGAGAGTCAGCAACCTGCGGACACTGCTCTGGGGAAGCTGATGAGGAAGGAACTTGCTGTGAAATATGTGACGTATGGTTTCATTATGAATGTTCAGGTATCGAGGTCAGAAACATACCCATACTTTGTAGTGATAACATATTGTACATCTGTAATAATTGCAAGAGGCCTGAACAAAGAACACACAAAATACTCATTGAAGATGAACTTGAAGAAATAAAAGAAAACACAGAGATATTAACAAAGTTGATTCAGGATTCTGCTCAGAAAACTAGTGATGTAATGATCAACACAGATGAAATCCAAAACAAAATAGATAATGTTGATAAAGATGTAAAGACCATGACAAACATGGACAAAACTTATGCTGCATCACTAAAGACAAAAAAAGTGCTTCTGATCAAATCTCCAAACAAAGAGAACACAGCAGCTAATGAAAAGAGACAAATTATGAGCAAAATAACGGCGCCAGTTGAACAAGTTAAAACAACATGAGATGGACACTTATTTGTAAGATTTCCAGACAGGAAAAGCTTAGAAAAAGCAAAAATCGAGATTCAGAAAACGAACATATATCAGCAAATGAGAAGGGTAAACTTAAACCAAAAATAAAAGTAGTCTATGTCCCGAAGGATGAAGATGACATTGTCGATAACATTATAAAGAAAAATCCATGGAAAAGTAACCTCATTTCTGAAAATGACAACCTGAAAATTGTACTGTAAAGGAAATGATAGCCAAAAATGACAGATATAAACACTGTATCATCAAATGCACACCACAAATACGAAAGGCTATCTATGACAGAGGTGACAAATTGTGTACATTGTATAGCCGTTGCAAAGTATATGACTGTTACATGCCCTATCAATGCTATAAATGTCAGGAATTTGGTAACAGCGCAACAAATTGTAGAAATGACCAAGCTTGCCCTAGATGTGGTGAAAATCAAAAATCATATGAATGTGCTAGCAACATCTTCAAGTGTAAAAATTGTGTAAAGAAAGGCCATAGTGATACTAAACATAAAACATATGATGACAATAAGTTAGTTAGTTATAAATGATTTGTTTAACCAGACCTCTGAACTCTTTTAGGGTTCTTCTCGGGCTGGGAAAAGAATGGGGGAAAGAGTACATAAAAAAATTAAGTAAACTAAACTAAATAAATAATAAAAAAAGGGGGAATTAGAAAAAAAACAATCGAGAGAAAAAAAAAAAAAACGGGGGATTATATTTTATTTATCAATTTAATTTTGTTTAGGAAGAGAATGATATTATTAAAAAAGTTATTACCTTCTGCTAGAATATCCTTTATTGATTTATGCACAGTATATAAACAATATGCGTCAAAGGTGAAAAATAATACGGATCATGGCTTTGACTAATAATCTTCTATGCAATTTAACACAAGAAGAAAGAGAAAGGAAATTTAAAAAAGAACTAAAGACTCTCCTATTCTGAAGGAGCTAAGATACTGACGAGAAAACACTGAAAGACAATTACAAAATATAAGAAGCACCTTATTTTGAAAACGCACAAGGGCCCGCCAGAGGGGGAATTACCCCTGTGGAGGGCTGTACATAAAACCAAACAAATTGAAACAAGCCACAAGTTGCTATGTATATCTTAAGGACATTATTTAGTAAGATGTTAAGAGACAGCCAAAAATCTAGCCATACTGCAGGAACCAAAAAAGCAACTGAAAACATACCAATGTTGGGCCTGTTGAATTACCTTATATTTTTAAGTATTTAATTTTTTTATACACTATTGTAACATTATATTTTTAATATCGTGCATCATTTTCTTTTTTGGCAATCCCAGTCCAATTTCTGGAGTTGGGATTAAGAAAGAATCCCCTCTAGAGAAGTTCTGGGAGTTCCAAAGCAAACTACCATATCATGAATATTATAAATTCATTCAGCAGTAATTCCAACCAAAACAGTCATAATTAGACAATTAGGCTGCTGGGTCATCCCTGGGGTAGCCACAGGATGTAAGCTCTGTGACTTACAGGAAATCAAGAGCTCAGACCTAATGCTACGGGTTGGGTTTAACAGTAAAATTTCCCCTTCACCATGGCTTTTAATATTCTCAAGTCTAACAAGCTAGAAGGCTTAAAGTTCTAACTCATTCTTTAATGGTGTATGCACTGCTAATATTATCTGTGTAAACAACTGTTCATCATCAAGCTATCTATCATCATAATTGTGAATATAAACTAGAGGAATATTATTAGTTTAACAAGGTCACTTAGACTTGTAGGCCTCACTCAAAGGATTTTTCTTAAAGGATACTTGAAAACTGAAGCACACTATAGTTGAAGGATGTCAAAGCTATGTAGGAAGAAGCCAAAGGGACTGGATGAAGAGTAAAATGCAGAGTAAAGCAGATGGGGTCAAAAGGATGCTGCAAAAACCACATACAGTAGGCCATGTATGGTACACTGTAAGTGGTAATCCTCAAGCAAGGGTTTGGTCTGAGTGAAGGCTTCACAATCATGATAATTTCTACTTTAGATATTTCTCATTTACGCTGTTATCAAAGTCTGTTTCCTACAAGAAAGATCAAAATTATTTTCCTTTACTGATGAAGGTAAACTGAAAAATGATAGTTTGCTCCCCATATTCTGGATTAGTCAAGTAAAATATAATACTGTTTACTGATCTTATCAGGCCTAACTGTAAATATACCTTGAGATATTTTCTCTTGCAAAGTTTAGCTACAATGCAATTGTCAGATAGTCTTCTATAGGGAGGCAAAGCTTACAATGTGCATGGTACGGCACACGGTATTCTATACATTCTACTTGCAGTCACTTTGGGTTCACCAGTATCACTTTCTGCCTTTTATTCTTCATCCCTCCTGCACAGATGTCCAAATCCTTATCTTTGGTGTTAATCAGCTCAGTGGTCTGGTAAAACTAAGGTATACTTACTTTTCTCCAATTTTCACCTATTATTTTTAAAATAAATCCTAAAGACCAGCCCTGAGTGCCAAGAAATGTCACTTATTAGTAATTTTACAACACTTCACTATTTTAATCTCACCACAGCCTACTTCAGTACCTATATTTCCCCACAGATTTGCTGTCCTGTGTTTGATTTTTATTCTTTCAATTACTACTGATGCCCATCTCCCTTGCAGACTTTAACAATGAATATTTGTTCTGAACCTGCATTATATCACAAGGTAATGGAACTTAATCAGACAATGGAATTAAAATCTTACTCACAAGGGTTGGCCCAAATGGCTTGTTCTCATGTGAGGGGTGAAAACTGGAGCAAGAAAAAATGTTACAGCCGAGTGTAATGAGATCAATGAAAACAGATGAAAAGTAAAAGATCATAAAAATATAGCTGTGGGCCCAAAGTGCTACTGAGAGAGTCAGGACACCATGAAGGTTGCTTATTTTTCTGCTGTTATGTAATTTACCAATAATCTATTGAGCTACAGATTTTGCTTTCAACATTTCAGAAGTGAACTGCATAAAATTCTACACAGTAATTTAAAACAAATTTGGGGTATGAGATGAAATCTGCTTCTTGAAGATTATTAGAGAAATAAAAACTATAAAGATGCATGAAGCACATATATTTATAAAAATGATTTTACTACCTTACACTAATACCATGGAACAGCAGGATGAGTAATGCAATCAACTTACCTCTAACATGGACACCAACTCTTGCTTAGATATTCCTATTCTGTCTCTATCAGCTGAATCAACTACATATATGATGGCATCGGTGTTAGAGTAATAGCATCGCCAGTAAGGTCTGGAATTAAAAATCATAGTATATTAGCAATATGGAATTACACGATCAGTTAAATATCAGTAGTATTGTACTGCCTCACACAATTGTTATTAAATACTGTAAGTATGCAGCAATTAACTACCAAAATTATCATATCCATGATACCCATCTCAAATGTTTACTAAAAATTACATTTTTATGATAAAGTTTTATATATACTTACCCAGTAATTACTTAGGTAAGAGTTTCTACTCAAACAGCACCCAGAATATTGAATTCCGCAGTAGCAATTCTTTTGTTAGTGTAGGTGACGAGACCCCGCCCACTTTCGGGGTAAGAGAGAGGAACAACACTGCCAACAAGTCAATTTGTTTATGCTAAAAAAGTCCATGCGCGGGGAGGAGGGTGGGCTCCATCTGTAATTACTGGGTAATTACTTATATAAAAATGTCATTTTTATATCACTAACTTACCCAGTAATTACTTAGCTGATTCCACATTGAAAGGCAGAGGGGAATCATGGACAATACTCTACAGAGGAGTTACTGAACTGAGAGAGTAAAAAATTAGGCTAACACTAAAAAAGTGTCTGTTGTTTCCTTACCTGGTGAGAGAGCTGCTGGAGGTAGATACTGCCTCTGGCAGGTGCTCATCTCAACCCGTAGCAGGTGGTGGTACAGCCATGAAGCGCCTCTACTGAAGTGGGAAACTTCGCAGCGAAGGAGTACTCCAAAGGCTGACGAAGTATAACGCAAGCTTTGCAATGAAGGTGCTTACCGGAGGCCAACAAAGCATACATAACTGCCCTGCCTATGGCACAGTACCACAAAACACAAAACACTAAACAACAAAGTCACCTACACCAGCTAGTTAAAAGCTTAAAATTAAAAAACATGACCACTACCCAACACTAAAAACTGGTGGGCACTCAAGGTACTTAGTACCCCTCAGGCTCCCCTAGAACTCAACACCACATTCAGGGCGAAGAGACAGAAGGAAGGGGATACCTCCTACACTTCCTCACCCAATACCATGCCAGCTACAGACACAGGTCCCACGGTACTGCAATTTTTGTAAATCGTCTTGATGTCCTGCAAATAGTGCATCGTAAACACTGATCTACACTTCCAATATGTTGCTTGTAAGACCGTAGAGAGGGAAACGATCTTGAAAGCTACCTAAGTAGCGACTACTCTTACACTGTGCATTCTAACTTTCAAAAGTGATAAGTCATTCTCCACTATTTGGGAGTGTGACTATGATGTGATCCCTCAAGAAAAAAGAAATGGCATTTTTTGACAAGGGTCTAGAGGGATCCTTAACGGAACGCCACAGATTACTAAACTGTCCTCTAATTTTCTCGGTACGATGTAAATAGTACCTGAGGGCTCGTACCGGGCACAGGTCTCTTTCCTCCTCTTCCATACCTAGGATATCCAATAACTTTTAACCGTGAAAGAAAGAAGCCAAGGATGCGATGGGTTTTTGTCCTTTGCTAAGAACCCTAACAAGAGGTAGCAAAACCGATCCTTTAGTTGATCACATGAAGTTCACTTATTCTCTTTGCAATGGCTAAAGCCACAAGAAAAATAGTTTTCCTTGTCAGGTCCCCTAGCGAGGAAGAACGCATATGTTCAAAACATGAACCAGTAAGCCACTTAAGGACTACATCAAGATTCCAAGAGAAGGTCTCCTCCTTCCTAGACTTGGAGATACTAAAAGATCTAGTAGGGTCGGACAAATCTTAATCATTTGAAATGTTAAGCCCTCTATGGCGAAAAACAGAGCTATGTATTGCTCTATACCCCTTTACTGTTGAAGCAGACAGGCCCCTAGAAGATCTCAAACAGAGTAGGAAGTCTGCTATTTGAGCAACAGATGTTTGAGAAGAAGAATTTTTGTTTTTTCTACACCAAAGCCTAAACACTGACCACTTGGCCTGGTAGACATCGTCGGAAGAGTTGCGCCTACATTTGGCGATAGCCTCTGCTGCTGACTTAGAAAGTCCTGTCGCTCAGATGAGCTTGCAGATAGTCGAAGCCTGTCATGGCCAGAGAGGATAGACTTTGATGGAACTTCCTGAAGAGGGGTTGTCTGAGAAGACTTGGAATCTTGGAGAGGAGTCTCGGCAAGTCTACAAGGAGATCTAGCAGGTCTGGGAACCACTCCTTCTGTGGCCTCTATGTCCTGTATCACCCGATCTCATGTGTCCGACGATCCTTAAAATTTTGTCCCTTAACATTACTTCATCATATGTATCGTTTGTAGTGTGAGATGCATTTTCAGTAGATTATAAGAGGTTATGCCTATCCCAGCTTTGGTAGATGCCATTTATAATGCATATTATATCTAAGTTAGCTTTTAACTAATAAATAGGTCTACTGTATAAGCAAAAGTTCAGTAGGTTAAATGCAAATCTTCATACATTCAGACAGGCTTATATTAAACAACCACTGACTGCTGTGTGCAAGACATTGGCATAAACAACCGAATCGAGAAACAGCTGTTTGCCTATGCCAGTTACTGTAACTACTGTAACTCACATTTATTAAGCATTGCGTTACAGTTGTCGACTTGCTAATTTTCAATAGTGATTTCCATAAATAAAAATTAAATAAAAGCTGTATTCATCCCTCACACAATAAAAAGAAAGTTTTAAGAAAGTATGCCACTAAATATAAGGTTGTAGCTGTGGCTGAAGAAATGAATAACGTGCAAGCCGCAGTACAATTTGGAAGGGGCAAATGCAGTATCCGAAACTGACGAAATCACACCTTTACTTCCTTTAATTTACTGTATTTAACAACAAAGTTTCATTTTTATGCCCAGCTTTAATAATTTACAAAAAATGTATTTCCAAAATATGTTTCATTTAGCAATGAATGGCAGTAATGATGTCAGTAAAATGCAATCAGCTGCTCATTTTAAAAATTTAAACATTACCCGAATGCAACTGTTGCATGATCGCTATGTTTATAAATTATAATACGATAATGCACATAACATTAATACTGTCAGTATAGTAGAGACCCAAGTGCTGCTGCATGACTTTTCAAAGTTCTCGTTCAAGACACGTACTCAGCGAATTATAATTCGTGGTTGTATTTTTTTGTCTTATATATCTTAACAAACAAACTACCAATACAATGAACAGATTTTTAAACAAGACCCATGAAGAACTTGATTCTAATAATGAAATTACTGTATTCAAAGTGACATGAAGCGCCCAGCCAAGAAAAGTAAGAGTAGACCCAATCGCAAATACTACAAAAGTTATTCATGTTACGGCTTCAAGTGGGTTGGGGACGAAAATCAGCCTCTTCAGCCATTGTGTTTGGTTTCTGGATGCAAATGTCAAACAATCGATGCTTCATAGTAAATTAAGTAAGCATTTTCAAACATCGCATTGCAGTCAGTCTTCAAGGAAAAGACGTAAGTTATTTCAAAAGATTACTTGAGCAACAAAGAAAGCAAGCAATTGCTTTCAAAAGTAGGGCAACGGTATCTGAGAAAGCCCAAATTGATTCTTATGAAATATAAGAAATAGCAGCTATAAAAATGAAGAATCTATTATTTTGCCCGCTTGTAAAAAGTTGATTAAGACTATTTTAGGAGATGATGCAGAGAAACAAATAAGTAAAATTCCATCATCAAATGACACTGTTCAAAAGCATATTCTGGGAATGTCTAACAATATTGAAGAAAATGTTTGCTGTACAGTATATTGCACTCCAAGTTGATGAATCAACTGACATAACAAACAAAGTGCAACTAATCACCTTTATTCGCTTTATTGATGGGGATACTATAGTAATTCAGTATCTTTGTTGCAAAGAACTGCTTACCACTTCTAAAGGTGAGAATATCTTTTCATAATTTAAATAATTATTTTGAGAAACTGTGGTTTTGTTGGTCGCTAAAATTTCTCCTGGAAGTCAAAGGCTGCCTTGAGTTTGTGACCAATGGAGCTCCATCAATGACTGGTTCTATTTAAGGTCTTGAATTGTTTGTTCCTTCAATCAAGCAACACCATCCCAAATTATAGCAACTCACCTTCACTTCATTCTCCACCAGAGGCTTCTGCAAGATGCAGGATACTAGAAAATTAGCTTGGTAGGCTAATTTTGAAAAAACAGTGGGATTTTTGATTCAAGGAAATAGATACTTCTTGTCAAAATTCCCAGGTTTCAATTTAGGTCCAGAGAGGTAAAAATTAGAGTCTGCTTTTGCATATGTCTCCCTTCTGACCTTATGGAGTCTTGGAACAGACAAGACATGGCATTTTTTCCCTTTGAAGAGGGCTCCATGTTCAGCGATCTTCTTCCTGGGACTTCTTAGGAGTTTCTTGGGAGTTGACAGCTGCTTGAAAAAGAGATGTTCTTGCCATTTTGCCTGATTTCCCTTGATTCCGGTTTGCAAATCATAAAAGAGAAAGGCAGAACAGCACGTTTCTAACTGGACATGGACACAAGAGAAGTAGGACTTCCCCATCTTGTATCAAAGATCACAGATTGCCATCTGGAAGTGGCCGGACAGGACCACAGAAAGGGTTCTTTCCCGTATCCATGGGAGAAGCAAAGTGAAGGATTGTGGATCCATCAGAGACTGCCTGGAGGTTCAAGACACGAAGATGAAACCCGGCCAAGCAATGCAGGAGCAGTAACAAAACACCTGGGTGTCTCAGCAGTTTCGCCAGGAAAAAGGCAGGAGCCTACAAGACTCCCAAAAAAGGAACATCATTTCCTAAGAAATGAAACATCACCAGAACCAGCAACAGACTTCTAAGAACGAGGCCTCTCGAGGCCGGCTCTCATGGCCCCAAATGCGAGACCCCAGAGGAAAATGGAATTGGTTCCCACCCTAGGGAAGCCAATGAGACACTTGTCTCCCCAGAAGAGTCAGTCGCCAAGTCAGGACAAGAGCTTCTTCATATCACAGGATCAAGACACCAGGTTAAGAGCAGATGGACCACAGACAGTGCTGGCAGGAGGCAGGTGCCTGGGTGCCTCGGCCCTTTCTCTCGCACTACTCCCAAACTGGGCCGGGAAGGTACTCCAGACCAGATCAGGACATATTCCACAGAATCTTGAGCACATCGGGCTCAGGAACAGAGTCCCAAACACCTGTCTTAAGAGGTCTGATGCCCGTGGCTCCCAAAACATAAAACCCTGGGGACATAGTCCAACCAGGTAGCCAACAAGAGACCCACTGCGTCCTTGAAGGAGGCAGTCCCTGATCCAAGGGCATCAAGTGGAAGAACACTTCCTCTCCTTCGGTCGATGGAACGTTGGGACCCCTCGAACCTCAGTGGAAAGAGGCATCCCAACTGAAGATAATCCAGCCAACTACTTCACCTTCACTCCGACATCTTCTACAGGATGGTGGCTGAAACATCATAACCTCCAAGCCAGCTAGGCAGGAAAGAAAACAACCAAGATGATTGAGCAGGAAAGGATGCCTATCGCAGTTCGGAAGGCAGGAGAGCAACGGCCAGGGAACTGCCCGATCAGGACGGCTGCGGCAGGAGATCAGGAAAGCTGAGGACTGTTGCCAAGTCAACAAGAGCATAACACAGGAGACCAGGAAGAAAGAGACTGTGCCACCTGATACGGCAGAGGCAGTGCCATGACCGTGAGGGGCCAGGTCCAATCAATACACATCGGCAGAAACAGTCAGAACGACCTGATGTGGAACTATGACGCCCAACCAGGTACTGTGGTCGAGCGACACTGTAAGCGGGACTCCTTCATGCAAAGATATCCCAACTGAGAGATCTTTCAACCTGCAAGGCAAAGATGATAAGACAGAACGCTAGGGAACTGCCCTAAGAGAGAAGGCCCCTTAAAAAGGTCGCCTGGGAGACCAAGGGCACCGTGCGAAGGGCGAAGGAGAGAGATCTCTCCCAAGGGAGCAATAAGACAGAACCTACATGGAGAGAGAAGGAAGGAGGGGAGGCCACCAAGGGTGCCCCCCGAAACCCCTCCCTCCCCCCCGCAACTCTCCATAGCGCAGGCATTGAAAACAACACTAAGCAAAAGCAGAAAGGAAGTAGTCATGCCCTTGTACACAGAGGGCGGGAGCCCAAGAAAGGGAGCGAACCTGCCATGTCCCAATCAATGTAGGGGAGCAAAGATATTACCTCCCAATATAACATCTCCAAACATACAAGGGAATGCCTTCAGTATCTAAATAAAGGGCCACTGGAAGAGAAGCACCACCAATTGGTTACACCCCTCTAAATGAGCCCCTGGCCGTCAAACCCAAGACACAGACGCATGGGAACAACAGCACAAGCAAGGCTATCACAAATTGTGGGTTTGTATATCAATAAATATCAAACACACACAATATATACACAAAAATAAAGGAAGATCCCACCTGGATAATAAAGAGCTTAACGACAGTCAGGCAAAGAGATCCGAAAACACATCTGCAACACATGACGGCTGAAAGCACACTGGAATGTTTACATCCGGGCAGGCAGGTATTCCCCACCTACCTGATGGTAATTACTGCCTAACCACCTTGTTCAAGAGTTTAATGGCTGTGAACAGCTTCGCCATAAGTAATTCCTAATGTAAAGGACCGATGGTTTGTATATCATGTCGGAACAAATCTTGTTTTGATACCTGAACTGCTGGGCTTTCGTTCAAATACATTTAGCATTTTACAAGCAAAAATTCTGTTGTGCATTCGTCAAAAGCAACCGACTCACCAATACTACTTGAAATCAACAAACTCCTAAACATGTTTACTGTACCTGGGTCTAAGAACAAACACTTACAAATTGTAACAAAAATGACAAAGCTTGTTTTTCATTTCTTACAGTTTTGTTTGGGTATGCATGCGGAGTCTGAATCCAAAGGTGAATTCAAAATATCATTAGAATTTTAAAATTTACTAATCTGTTGTTCAGTGATCGCTTCGTCTTACCCTTTTCCCCTCAAGCAGTTGAGCAGGAGTGATGCAAGGAAGGATGAAAGAGAGGACACAACCCATCCTTTTGAAGGGGAACATATATTTCTTCCATCATATTAATCACATCCGACATCATTTTCTCTAGGATACCTACACCTCTAGTTAAAGTAGCCTGAACATTAGGGGAATCAGGAGGAGGAGCTTTTAGTAAGAACAGGTGAACTAGGATCAGGGAGGGCAGAGGATGGTTAACTAGCATAGGATTCTAAATTAACCTACACTAGGCTAGTATTCTTACTTTCCCTAATTGTATGTTTTCTCTACCTATCTCAAATAAAGTTTTTTCATATATGTAAGCAAAGCATTCATTTTCTCTCTATTCCAACCTTCACATACTTAACATCCATTTTTGAACCAAGTCCTTACAGTGGATGTGGCCATCATACTTTAACTCAAGACAATCAGTTCAAGCAATCCTTTGCTCCACAAATCCTAACAGAACTCTATGATGATAACACTGTCACTAACAACAATTAAACAACAGACCACAAAACTTTGATGTGAAATTCCTTCAAACAGCACTGCTCTAAGAAGAGATCCTCTCACTATGACAGCAAAGTAAAAAATGACTGGAATATGGGTTACTCACCTCAGCTACCTGCAAGTGAGAAGACAGAAAACAGAGTCTACCAGCCAACCTGGTATAACTACAAAGTTCTTTCTTTACCACTCGGTAAACTTGTGGCTAGATGAATGTTTGGCAAGTCTTACTAAAATAAAAGTGACCAGTTCAAAAATATTCTTGCAGTATAAATAGAGCTCAAACAAAACCTACAACACAAATACACAAAAAGGGCAATTAGGGTTTAATGATTAATCTGCTTGTTCATCTTGGGTTTGAGCATAGGCATTTTATCTAAAAGTGGTTTGTATCTCAGAGGAACAACTTTGGCTCCTCTTAGTAGAGAGGCTCTTTAAAGTTTAGCAAGAAAGAGAAAAGCAACATGAAGTAAATAAATCATAGACAAACTAAGACAATGCAAGAGTTTATCTGAAAAAAGAGGGAAGGGTAGGGTATAACAATAATCATGTGTCACCATGTATGTAACTGTATTCTTGTACTATCAGTATAACTGGACATACTGAATATATTATCCAAGACTCTACCCTCAAGTTGCCAGATTGGCAGCAAAATTGAAACACCCAAACATCTTACCTTATACTAGTTTGTCCTCCTAAATCCCAGACCTGAAATCTTAGGTTTTTGTATGTGACTTGCTCCACGTTGAAACCTATCGTAGGAATGGTAGTTACCACTTCTCCTACTTGTAGGCGATATAATATTGTTGTCTTTCCAGCACCATCCAGACCCAGGATAAGAATTCTCATTTCCCTAGAGCCAATAAGACTTCGAAAATAGCTGAGTAACGCCCCTGAAATAAGATAAATATATTTAACTTAGAATCTTTGAAACTAATAAAATAATAGTACAACCAATACAGTACTACAAACAAACTGCAGAGTTCGTCAAAAGCCCGATACTGTACTTAACAAGTTACTAATAATACATGGTTCCTCTAATAATTTCATGTCAACTTAATTAAATAAATCATCATCCTTTTCCACAAGAGAATACTGTACTTTTAATTGTAAGATGAAAGCACTCTCAATCTCATTAAAAAAGGAAGGAATCATTCTTTTTAACTCCAGCATCAAGAGTGAGCTATATCTAATTGGAGGGTTTAGCTTTACACAAGGTATGTCATTAGATTTTAAATGTTAATCATTAATGACTCCATTTCCTCATTTCCCGTACCTAACACTGGTCTTCGTTTATAACCATCCTCATGCCACTCAGTGGTCTGGCTAAACTATTTAATAATAAAATAATAATCATCATTTTGAAAAGAAGTATGTAGTTAGCCTCACCCCAAATTCCTTAATCTCACTCATTCTGTTGGTGTAAGTGTCTCATTGTCCCCGAGTGCTAATCACAAAAAGATTTGCATGGTCTGTGGCAAATCTCAGTGCACAAAAATTTTTGGTAATGAGGTAGTTAGCACTATGCCCACGATCTCATAGGTGGTCAAAAGAGGTAGCCTAAATGATGTCCAGTATTTATGGACTTTTTGCTATTAGAGTACTGACATAACCAAATATTGCTAAATTCCTTTGATTTACAGATCCAAACTGTGGAGAAAAACTATCTGGCATTCATTATTACTAACCTACCTAATTACTGAACAAACCCAAACACTGGCTAACTTTAGAGAGGGAAATATCAGTGGTCCTTTAAAAGAGAGCAGTGAAGGAAAACTACCATCACTGTGAATCCAGTTCAATACTAAAGCTTCCCAGGTCTTATTGCTCTTAAGTGGTCTGTCACAAGGTAGCAATGAATAGTTAAGATAATTAGGTAATAATAATAATATAAAAACTTGATTAAAGATTTATTTTTTAAATACCTCTCCATTATATAGTGTTTACTTCTGCGCCAGCAGTAGTTCAACAGATTGAAACAAAAAAACCAGAACACTTGGTTATCTATGAATATCTGTCTTTTATTCATCTACTTCCCCCACCCCCACCAAGGGACCAATAGGTACAAACACTCGTAACTGGTCAGTCTACTTCTGTCCACTTTGAATGTGGGGAGGCAGGGAGGGTAATTTATATAATGGAGAGGTAAGTATTTAAAAAAATAAATCTGAAATAAACCTCATCTCTCCTTATATAGCTGACTCCCACATTTGAAAAGGTGGGCATAATGTAAATCAGCCAACTCTTTAAAAGCTACTTAGTAACAAAATATTCTGTACAAAACAAGTGTTTGTTTTAACCAGTGAATCCAATCCAGAGGCTATTACTGCCACCTTAGGAGGAATGTCAATCAGGTACGAGATCCTTGTCATGAAGATAGCTGAGGTCTCTTTGGAGGGTGCTCCCCCCTTCAGCAAGAGGGGTAGGGTTACTGTGCCAAAAACCCTGCAGAGCCAACGATGGATAACTAAGAAAGTACATAGGCTATGTACAAAAAGGTGATTACTGGGTAAATATTCAGTAAACCCTCTGTATTCATGGGGATGCATACCACACACCCCCCTTATGGCTAAAATCTGCGAATACTTAAAACCTTTAAAAAAAACACTTAGAACTGCCTATTTTGATAATTCAAACACACCAAAAAACTCAAAAAATGCTCATACCAGGTATTATCCTACTTATGACGGGGTTAAGTTCCAAAAAACCCATCATTTGTTGGAAAATATACATCTTGAATATAGCCTAGCCTACACTAAGGTATTCAGTACCATGTATATATATATGGTAGCCTAGCCTACACTATAATGTGGTTCAGATTCCACAATAAGCTGTAGGTCCCATTGCTAGGTAACCAGTTGGTTCTTAGCCACGTAAAATAAATCTAATCCTTCGGGCCAGCCTTAGGAGAGCTGTTAATCAGCTCAGTGGTCTGGTTAAACTAAGATATACTTTTTTTAACTACAAAGTATACTCTATACATATACGATATAGTAATTATTAATATCAGCTAATTCTGGAGGTTCATGCAGATTGACTTATGATAATTCAATACAAAGAGAAATTGAATAACAAACAAGAAGAATTAGCTTAGCCTACACTATGGTATATTGTATGCATATATGGTAGCCTACCCTACACTATACTGTACCCTATATTCACATATATTAACATATTATACAATCACCAACATAAGGAATATCCATCTTTTCCATTGCATCCAGTAATATTGTATATATGTTGTATTCTTATACTGCTTTTGTATTATAAATTGCGATCATAGCGATCAATGTTTTAGTTTGGAAATCGATTACGCCGTGTTTATTTTGCCGTATTTAACCCAGTTCAGAGCGCTTTTCTTGCTTCTAGTTAGCATAAATGACTCTCTAGATACTCTATTTATATAGAGCAGAGTTCTTTTTCATTATACGAAATGTTTTCGAGTTGAAATACAGTAAACACACCGTATTCGCAGGGGATGCATACCACACCCCCCCTGCGAATAGCTAAAATCCGCGGATACTTACAACCCCTCTAAAAACCACGTAGAACTGCCTATTTTGATAGTTTAAACACAAAAAACCCTCTAAAAATGATTATACCTGAGTATTTTAAGTTTTATCACAAAAAGTGCATTTAGTCATGAAAATACAGTAATTAGTGAATATTTCTCAGTGAAAAATACCGCGAATGGACGAATTTCCGAGAATAATGGGTAGATACGTTCCAAAGAGAAATCCATGAATACGTGAGTCTGTGAATAGTGAGACCGCGAATACGGGGGGTTTACCGTATAACTTAAATATGTCTTGTTGTGATATTAATTAACCATTTTTTTTTTAATAGATGACATTGTCCGTTTGGGAGCATGTTTCTTTTGTGTAAATAAAATTGATTCCGTTCACTATTTTCACTTGATTTCATCACAATACGAGCTTTACGTATTTATCTTTTATTGGCATGAAAACAGCAGTAATATGTGTCCTTCCATGCCCAGTAGTTTTGATTAAAATACTTTCTCTCCAATTTTTATTATGGTCGAGTTTCATCCACACTGCCGATGCACATTATTTTATAGTCACTAGCCGCTTGAACATTGTTTTCTCAGCTACAACTTGCAGCATAAATTTAGCAGTATATTTCCTTGCCGATCTTTTATCCATACCGACTAAGGGTATAATGTAAAAATATATCAGTCCTATTCTACTTAACATCATTTGTAATATAACTACAGTAATTGTTTACTGCATTACGATGGTTGAAATGCAAGCAAAACAGCTGTTGTTATCCGATTTATGCAAGAGTATAGCATTACTAACAATACTTTTATCATTCTCTTTTACTTTTTTAACTTGAAGATGGGATAAAGAGATGGAGGAAAAGAAGTTGGTCTATTGTAATTTGGTCTCTCTCGCTGCCTGATTGTACGCTGCTGCCCGAGCCCGCATGAAAATTTAAAAGCATTTTATAAAAATATTGTTGTATTGGTATTACAGTAATTGCTAACCCCATCACAAAATCAAATTATCCTAAGGCTAATTATCATAACTCGAGTACTACCTGGGTACCTGAGTATTTTAATAGCTTTATCACAAAAAGTGCATTTAGTCATGAAAATTATATGAAAATACAGTAACTAGTGAATATTTCTCAGTGAAAAATACAGCGAATGGGTGAGTTTTCCACAAATAATATGTATATATGTTCCATAGAGAAATCCACAAATAGATGAGTCCACGAATAGGCGAGTCCACAAATCGTGAGACCGCAAATACGGGAGAGTTTACTATATATATATAAAACTTTATTTTATCAAAAAATGTCATTTTTATCTAAGTACTGTAACTTACTCAGTACAGGCAGTCCCCGGTTAATCGGTGGGCTCAGTTAACGGCGATCAGGTTTTAAGGTGCTTGTCTAGCGACGAAAGTCAGCAATTTTCAGCGCCGAAAATTGCCGATTTCTGCTTATCAGCAGTGATAATTGGGTACTGGCGCCGTTACATACCTAACAGAAGTGCTGATAACCGAAAATCAGCGATTTTCGGCGCTGATAAGCCTTGAAAATCGCTGAAAAAGCGCCGTTCAGTTAGCAGCAATTTTCGGTTATCATCACACCCTCAGAACGGAACCCCGTCGATAACCGGGGACTACCTGTAATTACTTAGCTGAATCCATGCTGACAGATGGTGGGATTCATGGACAAAAATTACCCCAAAGCATTAATAAGTTCATGAATTTGAGAGCAGAATAAAAAATGGCCTAGCATTGGTACAATGCCTGTTTTTCCTTACCTAGTGAGAGAGCTGCTGCAGGTAGATACTGCCTCTGGTTGATGCTCATCTCAACCTTGTAGCAGCATGGCAGTAAAGCCAGGATTGCCTCTACCGAAGTGGGTACTTTGCAGCGAAGTAGTCCGATTGCTGACAAAGTATTAAAATAAGCTTTCGTGATGAAGGACATTTCCGAATGCCAAAAAAGCTAACAATAAAGCCCCTGCCAAGGGGACAGTGCAATAAACATAACGACCAGAAAAAAGAACATCATCACCTACACCTTCCAATTAAAAAAAACAAATATATATCCATCATCCAAAACTAAGAAACTGATGGGCACTCCTGGTACATAGTACCCCCCAAAGGTGAAGACGCCCATGAGGGACCAGGTTCTCCAATGACGACAGGTGACTGATGACAACTTGCCATTGCCAAGCTGGCTGTTCCTGCCAAGACAGAAACAGCTCTGCTGCCTTCCTGAACCTGCTGATATGAGAGTCTGAGGGAAAGACTTTCACTGCTACCGTGTCTATCAGCATGCCCAGGTACTTTATCCTCTGCTTGGGGTTGAGATCTGACTTCTCGAGATTTACTAAGATCCCAAGATCGCTGCAAAACTCAAGGAGCCAATCCCTGTCCTGTAGCAACTGCGAGCAGGAGCTCACCAGGCCCAGCCAATCATCGAGATACCTCAACAAACGTATCCCATGTGAATGGGCCCAAGCTGACCAGAGTGAACAACTGGGAAGCGGTTGAGAGCCTGAAACAGAGTGCCCTGAATTGGAAGACTGTCTCCCCGAGGATAAAAAGAAGGTACTTGTGAGAGGGCGGATGAACAGGTATTTGAAAATACGCATCCTTCAAGTCCACCGTAAGCATGAAGTCGTTTTCCCTGATAAAGGCGAGCACGGATCACACCGTCTCCATTGTGAAGCGAGTCTGACGAACAAAACAGTTCTGGAGAGAGAGAGGTCTATGACCAGTCTTCAACCCCCTTGGCTTTCTCTACGAGAAAGACCTGGCTGTAAAAGCCTGGGGACTGATCCGACACGACTTCTACAGCACCCTCGCTCAGCATGGCCTGCACTTCTTGCCTTAGTGCGATATCCTTCGGAGATCCAGGAACCTAAGTGCAGAGACAGACCTGTGTGATGGTGAGGGGTTGGCTGAGACTTGAAGGATAGTGGATATCCCTTCTGAAGGACATCCACTACCCAGGTCTCAGCTCCGTATTGCTGCCATGTTGCCCAATGGCTCGATAGGCAACCCCCCACCTTCGGCAGCAGTCGGGGGAAATGCTGCCCCTAGCGTTTCCCCTTCTTCTTCCCCTTGCCCCCTTAACCAGACTGGAAAGTGGGCTGAAAGGGGCGCAAATGCCCACCCTTCCCAGGGGAAGAAGAAGGCTGGGTGTTCCCATGGGATCCCTTCAAAGTCTGGGACTTCTTAGGGGTGAGGAAGTGCTAGCCTGGCCAGAAGGCCGGGCTGCAGTGGAGCATGAAGACCTGGAGGTCTTAGCCACTGCCTGGTGGACAAGGTGGTCACTGTCATTGGCCTGACGCTTGTCCACCGCAGCATCTACCAAATCTCTAGGGAAGAGAGAGGCAGAAACCAGCAACGGTCCATTCAGCAGGGTCACTGCCAACTAGGGTCCCACAGACCTGGCGAAGCGAGAAAGAACAGTCTCTTTGCTTAAGAACCAGGTTGGCCCACAGGTTTGCTGTCTGGTGGGCGAGGTAGGAGATGGCTTTACCTTCAGACTGGCACAGTCTCCTGAAAGAGTCCTCCTCCCCGGGTACAACAGCTCCCGAGGAGGCAGCCACTTTGGAGACTGTGAACGACCACAGATCCAACTAGGAGACTGCCTGGAGAGCCGCCATGGCGGTGGCTTCCAGGGTTGCTGCCTCTTGCTTTGAAAGGGAGATAACCTCCGCAGTAAGTTGCTGCAATGAGAGACCCGAGCCTAGACAGACCAGGTCCAGTCAACCTGCTTAGGTGGCATTGCCCCTTCTGAGGGCATGTAGAATCGCTTCTGCCAAGGCAGAGGAGGGGGATGTAACCTGTCCGAGCGGTTCGAACAAAGCGAATTGCCTTGCCCTGACACAAGACTATTCACTTAGTCAAGAACCCCCTCAGCAAGCTTGGACCAAGGCAGCCCCAACGAAACCTTGGGTTCCTTCTTCGAACCCCAGAAGGATTCGAGGCACAAAGAATATCCACAGACGAGGACAAGGTCCCTTTCCCGAGGTCATTGTGCTGACAAATCAGCGCAATAACCTCTGCAAAGGTCCTCTGTGTCTCAGAGGTGTCCACGTCCTGAGGAAGAGGACCCTGGAGTCCTTCCAGGGCACAGTCCTCCTGATCTACTCTCCCCGCAGGAGGGAGAACCTCAGCAGACCCCTGGGATCCTTCCTGCACTACGCTGGTGTACAATCTGATCAATCCAAGAACCGAGCCAGGAGCGTAAGCCTTTGTAGTTGAACTCCGGGGAGACAACTCACCATAGTTCCTTCAGTCCAACTCACACCTCCTAGGGGAAGCCCAGGAGGTTGAGGGGAAAGGCGAGGGGGATCAGGCACCCCACTGGTCTTGCTGGCGGAACCAGCAGGAGCAGTGGGCCGAGGGCAGTCATCAACCCGGCAGTGACGACAGTGTTCAAAGAGAACACTTTCGCCTTGACAAAGCATCGTTCAGAGGAGAGCGGAGTAGTTCACGTGAGTTGAGCCAGGCTGGCCATGTGAACATGGCCGGGGACTAGGCAGAGTCGAATGCGCAGCTGGCTGGCGAGAACTTGTGCTGTCCTCTAGATGGGCCCGGGTCTTCTTCGAGGCCGAAACCTCGCGAGAAGACTTAGCAGGGGACCTCTTCTCCATCTCGCCAGGTGTTCAGACTCAAGAGGCCAAAGCACCTTCCCAGGAACCTTGTGTGGCACTTGGGGAAATGCCAGCAGGAAGAGCCAAGACACCTGCAAGTCCAGGCTCTTTCCAGTACCAGTCCGGGGTACCCGAGTCTCCTTAGAGACCCGGGTACTCAGCACAGCTCGCGAACTAGTGTCCAACAAAGTGCCAACCTTAGAAGTTGGACTTCTTCGGCACGGCAACGGGAGTGCTAACCGAGGTCTGCATGCCCTCGGCTCCCGAGACGACTGACCCGGGGATCAACGAATCGCCGACGAGAGATCCTGCTGCCTTTCCTGTGGAAGGAAGGCAGTCCCTTGGAAGTCTCAAGAAGAGACTCCTTAGGGAGGGGAAAGACAACTTTCTTCTTCTTCTTCAGACGACGAGCCTCAGAAGAAGAAGAGGAAGAGGTAGCAGACGAAGACGACGACGATGAAGACGATAAAGACAACGACACTTTCTGAGACCTCTTCTTCAACTTCTTCATCTTCTTCAGGATGGCAGTCATGTCCCCATCCAGGAGGGAGCAGCAGAAGATGCAGGAGCAGCCAGGGGGGCCAGGGAAGCAGGAGCAACCCGGGCAGCGGAGGCATCAGCGATCGCACCTGCAGCAACTGGGGCAGGAAGAGTAGCGTGGGAGCCAGGCAAACCAGGAGCTGAGCCATGGGTGGTCGGCATGGGAGGAGCAGGAACAGGAGCCAGGCCGAGTCGAGAGCCAGGTAAGCCAGGAGCTGGGACCGGAGTGAGGAACGAGTGTAGGTCGGCAACAGCAGGAACCATGATGTAGGGCACCAATGAGATGACCATACTGGAGGGGCCAGGAAGCCAGGTGGCAGCAGCACGGCATGATGAGAGGCAGGCGCGGATGATACCTGGGTACCCAGGTGCAAGGCGACAGTCACTGGCAATTTGGCGAATGAAGTCATGGTGGCTGTTGACTGTTGGCGTGGTGGCAGTAATCCAGCGCCAGACAGATGGGAAATACATCCTCCAATGACAACGCCAGGTAATGTCAGGTGATGCCAAAGGTCTGGAACCTGCCCACCGAGAGAAGTCTCCACCACCAAACCTGAAGACAAAGTTGGGTCAAAGGAGGGAGTCTCTGCTCGTTCCAGGTGAAAAAATTCCCTCCCCAGAGCGAGGAGAGGCCCCCTGAGAGGATGTCCTGATCGTTTGCTCCCCCACGGTCTTTCACACCCCACAAAGCAAGTGAAGAAGATGAGGGGGAGTCCTCAACCAAAGGAGAGGCAGCAAGAAGGGAAAGCTTGCCAGGAGGGAGAAACAATCCTGATGGGTCAGCCACCAAGGGAGTCTGTTGGGGCATACAACCCTCAGATGACGTCTTGGTGGGCTTCCTTTGGTGCTGTTTCCTCCCCTTCAATTCACCCATTGCTCAGCAGACCAGGAACAATACTCTGAACAAGGTGAATTATGTGAATACACACCCCCCTTGCAAGAGCAGCAAAGGGAGTGCGGGTCCATGTCAACACTAGATCAGAAGTTATTGCACCTCTTACCCCCTATCCCCAGGCACACACGCTGGGGGAAGGAGGGCTTGCGAGGTTTATTAACATTCATGATAGTAAACAGCAAGAAAAAGATCCCATCGGGAAAAAAGCTCAACAGCAGTCAGGGGAGAGGGTGAGAAACTTGTCTGCAGCGCACAACGGCTGAAAGCAAATTGGAATGTTTACATCTGGGCAGGCAGGACTCCTGCCCCCCAGACAGTAGTTAACTGCCTAACCACCTTGTTCAAAAGTTCAACGGCCATTTCCAATTTCACTGAAAGTAATTCTAATGTAAAGGACCAACGGTTTGTATATCGTGTCGGAACAATCTATGGTGCTATGGGTCACAATAAGATGGGAAAGGTCTTGGCAGGTCAAAGTCCTCCCAGCTTGATAAAAATCTAGTGTAGTCAGTTAGGTTGCATCCATGTATTTCACCCTAACTTACAGCAATCTAGCTCAAGTAAGGTGAGGGAAGGGCTGGGAGGTCAGCTCCCTCCAGACCAGGTAATGGACCTAGCATCTTAGGCTACATTAGATCAGGGTAGGATACATCCCTCTTTTTGGTTTTGTGACATTAAAATTTTGTAATGTGTTTTGTGATTGACATAGATTAAGGATATGAACCATACACTTTACTAAATGCTTAGGCTATGCTCCCTAGTGGTTCATGTATTTTACACCATTCCAACTGCTGCAGTTCCCCAATCTTGGATTCCCCTTAAAAACCAGTTTCCCATTGGGTTCACCTTACATCTTATTTATTGAAAACTATGAAAACAAAAAAGGCAAATCAAGTGCTTTGCATAAATTTACGGTTTACATAGCCTAGGTTAACTGGAGATGAAATCAAAGTTATTCGTATTGTTAATTTAATCTGCTGCCGAGTAAGGTTGATTTGTGATGTTTAGTAAACAGAAATTGCGTTGCCAAATAACACCCAAAATTTGAGGACTCCTTATTGATATCTCCAAAATCAAGATAGGCTGGGCTGGTTTTGACGTAAGATATGAGGTAGGCCATAGTTAGTCTGAGAATATTGGATAGGCTATGCATTATCATACTATATAAATGCCATTTTAATACACATTTCGAAAAAAAACATCAATAAACTCGCCAACTTGGGCCGAAATTACCGGTACGCAACGTTAGCAAGGAGCCGAGAGGCCCAAGACTCGCGGCCAAACTTGCCGAGACTTCTCTGATACACTTGACGAATTGAGGAAGTAAAACATGCCAATAACTCGCATTTCTTATCCGTAACATTTCAGAATATGTACGTGCAACGCAAACAGTTCTTGTGGATTTCAAAAACCGCAATCACCCGAGTGACTCATCCAGATACCAAGTGGGATAAGTTTGATGGGCAACTCGGGCGACCGCTTCCCAAAACCGCACTCCCGAAGGTCTTTCCCTCATTCAAGTCACATCCAGACTCTTCTCTCGTCGTTATTTCATTCATACAGTGATTGTCAAGATCCTAAAACCTGTGCTTTCAACTAATTTAATCGCCCCAGCCTTACCCATCCTTATTGTGATTTGACAGCTGGCAATGAAAACACGACGACGATACTACGTGGAAATGTTTATGGTAACAAATGCGAATCGTTAAAGGGAATTGGAGACCGCTGTCGAGAGACTCGGATCCTGTGTTACACCTTTAGCTTAGTTCCATGCGTAAAAATACGTCCAGTTTTGACTTATTAGTATAATCTTAAAACCAAATACAGATAATTTTGGCTTTAGTAATTAATTTTGACAAGTTTATTGATAAAATTTTAAATTATCGTACGTATATGAAGGTATTTATAATGGTCATGAGCAATATTTACAAAAAACAGTTCTATGTATAAGGTCAAAGACCAGATGGATATTTAACAACTACCTAACTGAATCTGAAACAACAACGAAGTCGTTTCTTAAAACATTACAAATAATTTAGTAATTTTTAAGACACTGTGCTCCATTTTATGAGCCAAATCAGAGTAAGATTAATTTAATATCTCTAAAACTACATTTCATCGAGATATTCTGCATTTACCTTGCATAAATATTGTTGTGTTTGCTGGACCCTAACTACAAAAAGAGAACGTTGCTAGCCAAACAGTTATGAAGGTGCATCTGGGCCCATTGTCAAATCAAGTCAAATTCAACGTAGGAAAATCAATAAAATTAAGAAATTACTTTTAATAACTCTTCTCCAGTTTTATGCTATAGTGGTAACATTTAAACTATCTTTACCCATTTTGTTTCGGCTAAAGTTTCACACAAGATTGTTCTATAAAATAATCATGAAAAATGCTAACCTACGTGACAGACAACGAAGATTGATTCAGAGAAATAAATGGATCATCATGAGCTTAATTCTTCAACATAAAAGAGTTTGCAATGAATATTTGTTTCATCCGAAAGTGGTTCCGTTTTATGGTGGTCAGCCAGCTTGTAACGCTACAAACGAGGTACTGATTCGATACATAATGAAAAGGAAAGCATCACAGTAGCATGAAAATATCAAAGCAGGTACACACTGTATAGTAACCTTACCAGAGAAAAATATTAATGAAAAACTTTCCTGAAAAATTTGCATTTTGTTAGTGAAAAAATGGAAAAATTTAAACTGAGATAATATATATATATGTATATATATATATATATATATATATATATATATATATATATATATATATATATATATATATATATATATATATATATATATATATATATATATATATATATATATATATATATATATATATATATATATATATATTATATTAAAGTTTTTTCAGCGGTGTTGCCTATGATGAAACTATCATCACCGTTAAATTCTTGCGTAAACGCCAAATTTTAAAGGTTGAATTAAAAGGCAAGCCACTGTATAAGAACAGAAAAACGTGCTGACCCGTTATAAGAGTTTGGCAGTTGTTTGCAACAGAAATCATAAAAAGTCTTCATTTTCCTCACACGCCAAAAGATGCGATTTTGTTTGATCACTTGATGGATGGATGCTAGTAAATTCGTGTTGCGGCGCCACCCATGTTAAGAAATATGAAGCAATGTTGAATCTACACACACATTTATATATATATATATATATATATATATATATATATATATATATATATATATATATATATATATATATATGTATGTATATATATATATATATATATATATACATATATATATATATACATATATATATGGTGTATACATATGTGTGCGTGTGCTTATTGCATCACGGTTCAATAAGCAAACTGACTGCAAAAACAAAGATCAGGAAAATTGTTAGAAAAAATCGTAGAACAGGACTGTTCTCAGTAAGATACTTCTGAAAAGGCTGAACTGGGAGACCTCGCAAATAAGTTGCAATGAGTCCAATCTGGAAATCAGAACATACTTATTTTTTGTTGGTTCTATCTAATATCATTCTTCATTTTGTGCGTTCGTATTTTAACACAGAATTTTACTAGCATGTCATCATTCACCTATTCATTATCAATCATATTATTAATTTATATATTTCACCTTCATTACGACGCTGAATAATCCTGATGGGTTCCGGCGCTTGGTCTTCAAAACGTAAATTTTTATAATCAGTCAATCAGAGGACTGTCGATGAGAAGGAAAACTTTTGATTCCACTCCCTCAAGACTGTTGAAGGAAAACCGCTATGAAAAGTGGAAACCCAACATAAACCAAAGACACGTGTTCTATAGATATAAGTGAGATTCTTAAAAAAAAAAAAAAAGCAACTTCTGGAAAGCACAACTGCTTGCTTGTATGTCGTCTCAGCCAAGCAGTGCTACCAAGCACTGACAGATGTTTGGTGAGATGGCCGAGGTACCAGACATTACAGAAACTTGAAGAGTGTTATGCAAAGACTGGAAGAAATGTGGCCTCTGAAAATTGAAAGTTTAAAGACAAGTTAAATAAGTACAGAAAATACCTGGAAGAATGGCCGGTCAGAAATGATGAACCGCTTAAAGATTAGGATTATGAGTTAATATGGGAGGTATAAAGCGAGAATATGTGAAATAATAGATGCGATGAGAACCAAAATGAAGCTGGTAAATTCAGATTAACTTATGCGAAAACTTAATCACTGAAGGTGATAAGTTTCGTCATTTCATAACGCAGCAATATTATTATCAGCTTCTCAGGCATAAAATTGGAAATACAGATATCGATTGATATTAAATTTAATCATGCTGACATAACATAGAAAGTTAACGGAACATGAAAAACCCTGATTATTACGCTTAAAACTCAACGGGAGCATTACTCAATAAAAAATAATTTTCTCTCATAATTGCAGTATATACTGTATCCATGCATTTCTTACCCACACATGAATGGTCACAGATAAATAATTTCGACATATGGAAATTGAAAATATTTACTGAAAAAATACTAATGGTACTTAAAATCACTTGATAACTTCAAAAATGACGTTGCTTTCAAGAAACCTAGAGAAGTGCTGATGTAAAAACAACTTCCTCTTTATTTTCGCTGGAACAGAGATATCCAACATTTTACCATTTTCATTCTAAATCTTACACATTCAAACGGTGTTTACCACAATATCAAGGGACCACGTAATTATTACAGAAAACTAAGTTTGTTCAGCATAATCCAAATATTTTACCGCTGCAAGAATGAAGTTGTATTGGTGCATGATACTGCAATCTTAGAGAGTCTGAAGTTGCTTAGGAATCATATACATACATACATACATACATACATGCATACATACAAACGAAATATATAAAATGAACAAGTAAATACATACTAAAAGGGTGAGACGTAAAATAACGAAAAATTAAAAACACAAACATAAAAATATGAAAATAAAAATAAGGTGAAATGTAAACAAACTACCACTCACAAAGTAAAATATTTAACGACCTAATTGAGTCCCTACTATGAAATTACACGATAGCTAGTTGAATACCAGACGAGTTGTTTAATTCCGGCTTCACCTTTTTAATAGTCAGCGACTCTGAAATTAAAAGGTCCAGTCTATTTGAACAAAAAGACAGTACCTGAAAATCCAGGTCAGTGAAAGGATGGTCCTGTGCTAAACTGTGTTCTCTAATGGCAGAAAAGGGTGGTTTGGAAAGGGGAAACCTAGTTCTAATAGAAAGACCTCTGTGTTCCAAAATTCTGTGTCTGAGCCAGCGGGAACTGGATCCCACGTATCGCTGACCACACTGCGAACAAGTGAACAAGTAAACGACACAGGAATTAAGGTCCACAGGCAGAGTAGGCTTCTCTCTCAAAAGTGATCTTATTGTAAAAGGATTACAGAAAACAAACTGGAAACTGATTTGAGGGAAACAATGCTTAAGTATTTCTTGTAACTTTTTCGGACCATATAGCTACTATGACCAAGGTAAGGCAATTTAATGTACTTTACATCTTTACTAGCAGTACTGTACACCGGTCTGGGACAAAACTTTTCATTTAAAAATTTTTCAGAACTTTGTAAAATACAAAAATGGGATATGAGTTTTCAGAAAAATAATTCTGGAGGAAAACCATATCTTGATGAAATAAATTAAAATCACAACAAACATTGTAGGCTCTATTAATCAAAGTGCGTATTGAGTTCATCTTATACAACTTTATGAAAACCTGAGGTAATTCAATCCCAAGCCAGTAAAAGTACTTTTCCTATAAACAGAGGTCTCAAATTTGCCACTATTTCTGTATACCTGTACATCTAAAAATGACAACTTATTATCCTGTTCCGTCTCACAAGTAAAAGAAATGGTAGGGTGACGGAACAGGATAATAAGTTGTCATTTTTAGATGTACAGGTATACAGAAATAGTGGCAAATTTGAGACCTCTGTAGGTACCCAATTAGGTCGTTAAATATTTTACTTTGTGAGTGGTAGTTTGTTTACATTTCACCTTAGTTTTATTTTCATATTTTTATGTTTGTGTTTTTAATTTTTCGTTATTTTACGTCTCGCCCTTTTAGTTTGTATTTACTTGTTCATTTTATATATTTCGTTAGTATTTTTGCTGAAGATTTATTATGACAATACACACACACACACACACACACACACACACACACACACACACACACACACACACATATATATATATATATATATATATATATATATATATATATATATATATATATATATATATATATATATGACTTTTGTCACATCACCGTGATTCATATTCAGTCAGTAAGCTACAAACGTCCTTTAATATCCAATTCGCTCTACCTCGGAAATAATATATTTTCATATATGTTATCACATACACAATTGTTCTGTGCATTAGTAGAATTACTAAAAGGACTTCATTCAAACTGGATGGTATCTAATGGAGTTTTTATTCAAAAAGTTACAAGCTTTCTTGGACAAACAGTCCACATTATCAAGTATCCGTACAGTGAACAGACGCGTAGTCCGGCTGTATTTATATGTATGTGCTGGGTACTTTTAATCTTATAATCGCCTAGCTCTTCCTGTGTGACCTCCACCCCCTCTTGACCTTGGTCTTTCTCTGATCCCTCCTACTAGGTGACCGTTTTCCGCGCGTTCTCTTACGTTTTTTCTTCGTTTCCTCGCTACTGTGGAGTATACGATTTTTCTAGATATGCTGTCTTCAAAGCCGTTTCCGGTGTTCCCTGCCATCGTGTTGTTGGCGCAAGTTATGAAGGCGTTCTCTGCAACCAGTCTAGATGTTTTGTTGGTGTTCCTGTACAGAAAGCTCATATTTTCCAAGTCTATTCTGTGATCATTTTCCCAACAGTGTTTGGCAACTGCCGACGTCTGATTCTAATGCCTTATGTTCTGCAGATGTTGTTTGCTTCGCTCTTTACACGATTTGCCAGTTTCGCCATAGTACCCTTCTTCACAGTCTAGACACGCTGCCATATAACCCCCTCCAATCTCTTCCCCTCTACCGACTTTTTGTTTCTAACTATTTTATTCCTAATGGTGTTTTTTAGCTGCCTATTAATTTGAAATTATTTAGCTTCCTGTTGATGGGTGCAATAGAGTTGTTGTCCGGGACTGTAATTATTTTCTTTCCTACCAAATGTTCCTTTTCTATCCTTTCCTCTCCGCAAAAATAGTTTTTCCTTGCTTTGATATGTGTCCACTCCCACCAATACTTAGGGTAGCCTAATCTCCTAAAACTCTCCCCAGGTAATCCAACTCTTCGTCTAAAAATTCGGGACTGCAAATCCTATAAGCCCTGATGGCCAACCCTGTCATTAATCCTATTTTTATTTCTTTCCTCTGACTCGAGAACCTATGTATGTATGAATTGTGTGTCTTCTTCCTATATACCTTGAATTTTAAATTCTCCCCTACCCTCTTGACCAGGACATCCAAGAAAGGAATTTCTCCCTCTTCTTCTTCTAATGTAAACTTGATGTGTTCATTTAGTTTATTTATGTTTTCTAAAATCTTGTGTAGATCTTCCCTTTCTCCCTTGCAAGTGATCAAGATGTCATCCACGTATCTTACCCACTTTACGATATTTAAGTTCCCTTTATTTACTTTGCCCACCTCTTCCTTTTCAAACCATTCCATAAAGATATTAGCTAGAATTGGTGAAAGACTTGAACCCATGGCCACGCCATTTTTTTGTGTATAATGGTTTTCGCCCCACTTGAAAACATTAACGCTGAGGGCCGCTGTTAGCATTTTGATTAAAACGTCATGATCTATGTCGCATGTATAGACCCCCTCCTCCATATTCTTTTTATTATTTCCATCGTCGTCTTGACTGGTACGTTAGTGAACAGGGAAGTTACATCCAAACTTGCAAATTTGCAGTCTTTTACGTTCATTTTGGATAATTCGTCTATCAGGTTCATGTTATGTTTTAAATGCCCTTCGGATACTAAGCCTGGCCATTTTCCCACTATGTTGGAAAGAAATTTCTCCAGCCTCCTCTGTGGTGATCTCGTCGATGCCACGATCGGTCTTAGCGGCCACCCTTCCTTGTGGATCTTAGGGCTACCATAAATATATGGGATCTCTGGACTTTCCACTGATTTTACTCTATGTTCTAATTCTTTTCTCTTGGTTTTGTCGTGGATTTTTGTCAACGGTTCCTTTACTTTTTGTTAAAATTGCACTGTACCCCTAATGTCCGGTTTTTTGTTGCAAGCCTCATATGTGTTTTCATCGTTTAACAGTTGTTCTAACTTATTCTCGTATTCTAAGGCATCCATTACTACAACCGCCCCCCCTTTGTCTGCCTTACAAATCTTTATGTCCTTGCATTTTCCTAACCTATCAAGGGCCTTACGTAACCTCTCCGGAAACACGAATCTGTTCGACCTAATCCCCGCCCACTTGGCCCCCCTGCAAAAAGCTGCTTCATCCCCATTTTTGTTCTTATCTAGTTCCCTTAAGCTTCTACACATTTCGATGAAATCTTGACTTTCGTTCCCCATGCAAAAATTAAGGCCATATCCTAACACTAGCAAATACAAGGACATAAAGATTTGTAAGGCAGACAAAGGGGGGCGGTTGTAGTAATGGATGCCTTAGAATACGAGAATAAGTTAGAACAACTGTTAAACGATGAAAACACATATGAGCCTTGCAACAAAAAACCGGACATTAGGGGGGTACAGTGTAATTTTAACAAAAAAGTAAGGGAAGCGTGGACAAAAATCCACGACAAAACCAAGAGAAAAGAATTAGAACATAGAGTAAAATCAGTGGAAAGTCCAGAGATCCCATATAATTATGGTAGCCCTAAGATCCACAAGGAAGGGTGCCCGCTAAGACCGATCGTGGCATCGACGAGATCACCGCAGAGGAGGCTGGAGAAATTTCTTTCCAACATAATGGGGAAATGGGTAGGCTTAGTATCCGAAGGGCATTTAAAACATAACATGAACCTGATAGATGAACTATCCAAAATTAACGTAAAAGACTGCAAATTTGCAAGTTTGGATGTAACTTCCCTGTTCACTAACGTACCAGTCAAGACGACGATGGAAATAATAAAAAAGAATATGGAGGAGGGGGTCTATACATGCGACATAGATCATGACGTTTTAATCAAAATGCTAACAGCGGCCCTCAGCGTTAATGTTTTCAAGTGGGGCGAAAACCATTATACACAAAAAAATGGCGTGGCCATGGGTTCAAGTCTTTCACCAATTCTAGCTAATATCTTTATGGAATGGTTTGAAAAGGAAGAGGTGGGCAAAGTAAATAAAGGGAACTTAAATATCGTAAAATGGGTAAGATACGTGGATGACATCTTGATCACTTACAAGGGAGAAAGAGAACATCTACACAAGTTTTTAGAAAACATAAATAAACTAAATGAACACATCAAGTTTACATTAGAAGAAGAGAAGGAGGGAGAAATTCCTTTCTTGGGTGTCCTGGTCAAGAGGGTAGGGGAGAATTTAAAATTCAAGGTATATAGGAAGAAGACACACACCAATTCATACATACATAGGTTTTCCAGTCATAGGAAAGAAATAAAAATAGGATTAATGACAGGGTTGGCCATCAGGGCTTATAGGATTTGCAGTCCCGAATTTTTAGACGAAGAGTTGGATTACCTGAGGGAGAGTTTTAGGAGATTAGGCTACCCTAAGTATTGGTGGGAGTGGACACATATCAAAGCAAGGAAAAACTATTTTGCGGAGAGGGAAAGGATAGAAAAGGAACATTTGGTAGGAAAGAAAATAATTACAATCCCGGACAACAACTCTATTGCACCCATCAACAGGAAGCTAAATAATTTCAAATTGATAGGCAGCTACAAAAACACCATTAGGAATAAAATAGTTAGAAACAAAAAGTCGGTAGAGGGGAAGAGATTAGAAGGGGGTTATATGGCAGCGTGTCTAGACTGTGAAGAAGGGTACTATGACGAAACTGGCAAATCATGTAAAGAGCGAAGCAAACAACATCTGCAGAACATAAGTCATTATAATCAGACGTCGGCAGTTGCCAAACACTGTTGGGAAAATGATCACAGAATAGACTGGGAAAATATGAGCTTTCTGTACAGGAACACCAACAAAACATCTAGACTGGTTGCAGAGAACGCCTTCATAACTTGCGCCAACAACACGATGGCAGGGAACACCGGAAACGGCTTTGAAGACAGCATATCTAGAAAAATCGTATACTCCACAGTAGCAAGGAAACGAAGAAAAAACGTAAGAGAACGCGCGGAAAACGGTCACCTAGGAGGAGGGATCAGAGAAAGACCAAGGTCAAGAGGGGGTGGAGGTCACACAGGAAGAGATAGGCGATTATAGGATTAAAAGTACCCAGCGCACAGATATAAATACAGCCGGACTACGCGTCTGTTCACTGTACGGATACTTGATAATGTGGACTGTTTGTCCAAGAAAGCTTGTAACTTTTTGAATAAAAACTCCATTAGATACCATCCAGTTTGAATGAGGTCCTTTTAGTATACATACATACATATATATATATATATATATATATATATATATATATATATATATATATATATATATATATATATATATATATACATACATATAAAAGAAATGCTCAAACGTAATATCTTCTCATTCCTCCGATGTAAGCGTGATGTATCGGCCTGAAACCTCTCAACAGAAGAGTGGAGGTTGCATATCAACGCGATCAACGCCGCTGGGTCGATGTCTCAAGGGGAAAAGATCCTGCGATATGCCACCTGATTATTTTCATGATGTTTTCTTTTTGGAATCCACGGTGTTAGGGCATTTTGTTTGCTCTCTGCTTCACCTCTAGCCACTCTATTAATTTATGAGTAGACGTAAGTAAATGACACACACACACACACACACACACACACACACACACACACACACACACACATATATATATATATATATATATATATATATATATATATATATATATATATATATATATATATATATATATATATATATATAGAAGATTCCGTTAAAATTTCCTTCATTGAAATAAATGTTTTTAGTAATACTTCGTTTATCAAGAATTCATTGTTTTGTAATAAACCAGTAATGCCAGCAGAAGGGGTGTACAAAATTAATTGCTCAACTTGTAATTTGCTTTATATTGGACAAACTGGAAAGGAACTTAGTGAGAGAGTCACACAGCATAAATATAATGTAGGGGTTGCAAACAGCTCAATCGCCATCTTTTGTCACGTAAGAGGTTTTGAAGTTAAGTATACCTTAGTTTTACCAGACCACTGAGCTGATTAACAGCTCTCCTAGGGCTGGCCCGAAGGATTAGACTTACTTTACGTGGCTAAGAACCAATTGGTTACTTAGCAACGGGACCTACAGCTTATTGTGGAATCCGAACCACATTATAGCGAGAAATTAATTTCTATCACCAGAAATAAATTCCTCCAACTCTTCATCAGCCGGCTGGTGGAATTGAACTCCGGCCCATCGAGTCTGAAGCTCTACCGACTCACCCAACGAAGGGCTTAAGAGGCTTTGAACACCCAATAGACTGGAATTCAGCTAGAGTAGTTTTTGAGAGTTCTTCAATGCACGACAGATTGTTGGTCGAAGGATGCCTCGCTAGTTCCTTTGGTAACACGAATTTAAGAGATGGTCTTTTTAAGATGGACGAATTGTTGAAAAGCTTTATTCTTAATGATTCAAAAGTAAAACAAGCTGTTAGATGTTTTACAAACAGATAGTTTTGTTCTGTGATTTGTAGAACATGCACATTTCCACTAAGTATGTTTTAGTTTTTGAAGATTGTTTATTACGTAGGCTACCTAAGTAGCTTGTTGCCATGTTTTGTCGTTATCTGTGACCCCACATTGGTTTCTTGTGTATGTTCGTTTAGTACCCTGAAGACACTCTTGGTACCTCCTCTTATTTTCACGTGAGGACTATATGTACTGTATATATACATATATGTGTGTGTGTATGTTTATATATACAGTATATATATATATATATATATATATATATATATATATATATATATATATATATATATATATATATATATGAAGATACAATCCAGTGTTTCCGTTTCCACTGCTAAGTAAAGGACGTAGTGTCGAAAGGCATCGCAGCACTCCAGTGTTTCCGTTTCCTTCGTGGATTTTATCTTTATTTAATATTCATCACGTTCCATATTTTCGTGATTCAGTTATATATATATATATGATATATATATAATATATATATATATATATATATATATATATATATATATATATATATATATATATATATATATATATATATATATATATATATATATATATATATATATATATGAGTGCGCGTGTGTGGTTTTGTGCGTTAGTGGAGATATTTATTTATAATTCTTACCTCGTCTGTTACCTCGTCTGTTTTAAGTATTGCTTAGTGTATTCATTCCAGTTGCTCTGGTATGGTAGCAAACTTCGACTTAGAAATGATTAGTCTGAATGCTAAATAAAGAGAATGTTCAAAATAAAATGGAAAAAATCGGCAAACTGTTCACAAGTAGTTTTCGTGCCCGGAAACAAAAAGCTGTTGCATAATTTTTAATGTATTTATTCACTGCATGATGTATGATCAATATTTATCTCATTAGGCTCTTTTATTTCATTAGTATAGTTTTTCGGTGTAAAATTATTCAAAAAGGACAGACTGGACTACTTTAATAATTGTGGAACAACTACTGCATCATTCCGAAATAAATGCCTTACAATAAACCAACTTGAAATGCAGTCAGATAGGCATATCTGCTCGAGTGAAGTTCAAGTGTAAATGTCACGTCCTTCTGGAGACAGTTGATTGATTTCATAATTTACCTTTAATGGGGGAACATTAAAGGGACCACTATCCAGGAATAATTAGGTCAGGGCGGAAACATCGATGTGATGAAACTGGGGTAATTACAGAATGCGTCAGAATTCTTCTCTTTGGAACCTTCAAACGTCATAAATGGTCGAACGAGATTAAACGCGATTTGCTGTGGTTCCATTTCAAAGCAACGATTTTAACTCCTTTTTTTCGCGTAGGGAAATGTTCATTTATATTACTAGGTCTTATAATTAAAATAAGAATAATACAGACTTTTACAATACAGGTGTCCCTGAAAAAGCTAAACGAAGAATTAGAATGATGAACCACCACGGTAATTCTTTTTTTTTCTTAAATGTCCTAACATTTCAGTAACATATGTCAGTAACACTTTCTCTCTCTCTCTCTCTCTCTCTCTCTCTCTCTCTCTCTCTCTCTCTCTCTCTCTCTCTCTCTCTCTCAGGTTACAACGGTACACTGAAACAACAACGCGATGAAAAATATTGGACGTGGTATTTTGCGAACAAGGGAGATTAGTGCTATCATGAGGCCAAATTCTGACGAATATCGCGTTGATCCACATTGCCTATTTTCCAAACTGCCGACAAGGCTGCAATGTTATTTCCGAATGTTGTGCATTATTGATTAACATGAAATTCTTATACCTTTTTCAAAAAATGCTTCCGTACATAAGGGACAAATAAATAAAACGTGAACTACAAAAAAAAATGAGTCACTCTCTGATGAGGGTGCAATTTTGATTTTTCCCTTCTCACATATTTGGACTCTGGTAAATATACAGTTATAATTAAGTCCTAAGTACGCTGTCCCGTCAAAGGAAACTGAATATATTGCAATATCACGATGCCTAGGATCGAAGCACATTGCAAAACATCGCACTGCAGAGCGACGCACGCAGAACATTCACAAGAGAATGCAAAAAAACTCATGAGGAAAAGTGCTCTCTCCTGAACTTATTACGAAATGTGGCCATACCAATGAACATCTGAATTCCCAACTTCTTATCAAATCAACTTGCACAAGAAATGTACATGTCTAACCTAATCACCTACCGACTGGGAAATTCGTATGCTTCACTGAGTACAAAGAGAGAAATTATCATAATGAACCAAACAATAAATTTGCTACCAGCCATCATTGTCTTGCTCCCTATTCTGCCATTGGCAAATAAAAATGCACACTCAAATTGCGCAGAGGTTAAATATAAAAGCGTCTTATTACGTCCAAGACTGAAAGTCTGAGAATGTGCTTATGAACACAAATAAAATGTCAATGCCAAATATGTTGTCCATTCTCTAACATGAACGCAAATATTCGTTTTCCCTTCGCACAAACTTGAGACATTCAGAATGAAGTCCATCTATCTAGCACTTCCTCTCCTCCTCTCTCCTAACACTTTGGAATTATATACTCTCTCCACCAACCTATTGTCCTCCAGTCTTAGACATGACCAAAAAAATCTCAAAACACTGTGATCCCACTTGTCACGTATGCTAACCTTATTTCCACTTCCATTCATCTCCACATTTCTCAGCATTTCAACTCTTCTTACACTACGTACTAAGCTGATTGTTCATTTCGACACCTTCAAAATTGTTTCCTTCCGTTCAAATTCGACATCCGCACTTCGCTTCCATAAAGAGTGCTGGTTTAACCGTCCCTTCAATTTTTAGCTCTGTTGGTTCTGTTGATAGTGTTAACACACTGGTTGGTACCATTTCTAAATCTAATATAAAGAACAATGTTGACCTGATAACTAAATTCAATAAGGTACAGATCAATAGCGAGTCCAGGCTTATTTGTGAGTTTTGATGTGGTATCATTATTCACAAAGGTAGCTATCAATAATGTGTTAGAATCTTTATCTGATAACATTGAGACCAGACAGTTGGAGACCGTTTTCCGGGAACGTGTTAATGGAAATGATTAAGATATGTGTTAAAGACTGTAAATTTGAATTCAACGGAAATTCTAAATTTTGGTGTAGCTATGTTATTTCCATTTTTAAACAGTTTATAAATGGAATTTCATGAACTCAGATCATTGAACCAAATAATTCCAAATAATATAGCTAAGGTACGTAACGTTGTAAAAAGTATTTGGCCATGGAACCATAAAGTAAGAACTTACTTTGGTAAGTTAAACGAGTTGGTCCCATCTATAAAATTCACTATGGAAATGAAAATGACGGTAGCCCACCGTTTCTGGATTGCTCAATACACAGAAGTAATAATCTGTTAAAATAAAGTATGTACAAAAAACCTACCAGTAATTCTGTCTATGTACATGTTTGTTATGGTTAAAGCAATAAAGTAAAACAAATCAGTTTTCGCATTCACATTACTAAGAGCATTATGTACATATATAACCCTATTTCCCAACCCCGGATAGGGAGTTGGAGTCAGGAAGGGCATCCTTCTGTAAAGCAACTGTCAAAACAAATTATGAAATGGGCCATTCAATGATTGTTAGAGGCACCTGGAAAAGGCTCATCAAATACAGCGACCCCAACTTGGGATTAAGATGAGAAGAAGAAGAAGAGGAAGAAGATAGATGTGTAGCCCTGAGTATATTGATGGTGAAATAGATATGATTAGGAATACAAGGAAAAAATTTTAAATATCCTGATTCTGCATGAGAAAATGTAATATATATATATATATATATATATATATATATATATATATATATATATATATATATATATATATATATACATATATATCTAAATATATATATTTATATAATACATATGTTTGTATGTATAAGATAACTTTTGTGTAACTGTCGTAAATCGCAGCGATTTAGGTCAAACTAGCAATAGTAATATAGCAGTGTACATGCGTTTCAACCTGAAAATTTAAAGATATGTCAATTGTAACATGAACAGTTATGAGGAAACGGGTTGCAAAAATCTCACGGCTACTGTTCGGTAAACGACCCTTCCACTCTACTTAACAGTGATAAATTATTGCCTTTTGTGTTTCTAAATTCGTTCAGTTTTCTCTCTTCAAAACGTTCATCCTTCGGGTTAAACCAAACCCCGATTTTTTCCTAAGTTCTTGAGTCTTCGGCCTTCCCCCGTAACGTGTGTAGGCCTACTTGCTGCGGGCCATATTTTTCGGTCCTTCCTCAGTTTACGTAAAAAATATTAATTTGCTGAGAGAGAGAGAGAGAGATTCGTCTGTTTCAGAGTACTGGAGAAATAAGTATTCAACAAGACAAACAACTATGGGCTGTGGTAAGACTCCCGGTGCTGCATTTCGCCATTACACCACACAACGCATCGTGCAGACGTCAGTGGAAGGCTCTGATGCTTAGCCTACGTGCGTCACTCTTCGTATTTCCAGGAAGAGAGAGAGAGAGAGAGAGCTTCATTGACTGGCTCTTTCATTTCCCTTTGATAGCAGATGAGCGTTCGTTTGAGCACGTTACGCGGCGCGCTCAACACGGCAAGGTCGATCGGTACGCAGGTGTTTCATACATATCTATCTACTCAAGAGTGTCTGACGTCAAGCGCCCACCCAACTCATAACGCGCTTATAGTCGAGAACTACAATATTCACTTTTAAGCCGGATGGGAACGAATTATCTATCTATCTATCTGTATTTGGCGAATCCTGGTGAGGAGTGTTTATTGAGTTCGAGACAAGGCAAGCATGAACGGACCAACGGTTACTAAAATAGGAACTGATAACATACCGCTTATGATTTCATTATTGAGAAACCACTGCGTTAGAGTGTATTCATGCTGAACATGCCCTTTGCAGGACGATTTGCAGTCAAATGAAATAACAATGCCGTGTGTTGTCCTCTCATTTCTAATTTTCTTCCTCCGAAAAACCAGGGTCGGCTAGACGGTCGGAATAATAGATAAAACGCAAAGAGACAATAGATAGGCGCCAAATTTTCGGTACAGACAGAAATATGGCAACAAAGAGAGAGGGGGGGGGATGTAAAGAATAATACTTAAATTAACTGATAAAACCTAAAAACAGAAAATTCAAGACCACCGAAGAGACCCAAAACACATTCACCTTCACTTGGATAAACCGGAAAAGAGAAACCCATGCAAAGCGAACAATTGATTTCCTCTTTGATCGTATCGGAAACAGGACATTGAGTCCTTTCCCTCTTATTGAAGTGCGTCACCTATTCCGTGACGTCACTAGGTTTTTCCGTTCTCTACAGATATAGTTTTTGTCTACATAAAGTTGTCCGTATGTAGACGATACCTTTACACTTCAAGGTTTAAAACCCTTTTATATTCTGACGTCAGGAAATTGATGACATCACTGAGTATTCTATGACGTTAGAATTCAACCAACACGTCATCAATGTTCTTCGTCATCAAGATGTAAAGACAGGTCAAATGATTCAAAAAGGCTCTTGCGAACGAAGATGCAAACGCTTAAAAATAGAAAAACTTGCATTATATGAAGTAGGTACATTTCTCACAAATTTTCAGCCTAAAAATATATGTCGAGAAACTTCAAAGCAGTAAATGCTTACTTACTGGGTAGCGCCCCTAATGAGTACTTCATCTCATAAGGATATTGTCCTATATTTTATCGTTGCCCTTTGTTTTGTCGTTATTTCGCCGTGATGTTGGCTGGCCCGGAAGGGCTGCATTTCAGAGACGAGCCTCACCGGAATACAAAGCACTTCCCTTTTCATGCAATGGATTTCTTTTCTTGGTCATTAAAGGAAAATCAACCACTCTAAAAGGGTTAAGCGCTGTCAAATGCATAGATAGACATATGTCGGTGTATATTTATGAGTAAACAAATGCACAAAACACACACACACATATTTATATTATGTGGATCATTCTGCTAATGAGTTTAATAATTAGTAAACTGGATTTATATTGCCTTGCTCTACCTAAGACCCACGTAATTCTGTCAATTAAGGCTAAAATTAACTCTAAAGGACAGATATTGAGTAGATCAAGTCGCCGGTTAACGCTAATTAACAAGGAATAGAGGTTTATTTCATAACCACAAATGAATTCAGCAAACTTACTGGAACACTAGTTTTAACAAAAAAAAAGTAGAATAAAATGAAATGGATTATTTACAGGAGCTAACAGCAGCTCAGAATATTAGTTCTACTACGACAAACACCTCAATGCTATATAGACATGAATACAACAGATTTATGTGTCTCTCAGACACTGATAATATACGACAATTAACTACAAGGTTGAACTGAGGCTTCTTGGTACTGATGATGCAGACTCTTCTCCAAGAATGAGGATTTTGTTCAGACCCAAGGCGTACACAATTCGTTGGGTTAGCTAATGCAGTGACCAGTTGCAAAAGATTCTTTGTTCGGTTGGAATAACAATTTTCTCCTACAGAAGACAGCACGGACGCGCCTGTGCTCTATGGAAGCTGCGTGGAGAGTCTCTGATGCTGGGGCAACTTCTCGCTCTTTTCTTCAAAACTCCACCTAGCCAGGGCCTGACCTGAAATGACAATAGACTTGTCAGTACACAGGATAGAGAAAATTGGGTTTTAAGAACATATAACTGAGGTCTGGCCTAGCAAAACTGTTTCCCTCTATGACTCCCTAAGCTAAAAGTCTCGCCTGTTGGCGAATTTGAAAACACTGCTCGAGTCAGAGACGTCAACCGTGATTGGTCGGTTTGGGTCACGTGACGTTATGGCCACATCTTGCTGGCCAAGCAGAGCCGGACTTGTTACAGATGTTGGTACGTGCAATTAATTAAACTAAATGTTGGTATTTTTATCACTTGTGAGTGGCATTCTTTTTGTTTAAAAATGGTTTGCTGTGTAGCAGTAGGTTGTGCTGTACGGCCTGGACAGGGAAAAATATACACAGATTTCCCAGAAAGGCGAAGACGATGGGAAATCAAAGTCAGATGTGAAAACTGGAACGCTCATGATAGGTCCTACATCTGCTCGGTAAGACTTTCTTAATTACATTTTTGCAAAATTTTGTGTGATGATGCTCTTGACTGAATGATTACTAAAATATTTTGTAGCATTGCAACAGCATAAATAATTGACGTCGTTGGTAATGAGAATTATCTTTAAATATATCAAGTAAATTGATGTGAAGAGCAGCTATATTTGTATTAGGTGGCGATACGCTTGGACGAGATTTAGGTTTTGGGTAATTTTGGTTATGAACCTGTCCTTAGGTATGTAAAAAGTCTTGGTTTGAGAAATTACTTTCACAAAGCTGGTGTTGCAAGGGTACAGTATTTGACCTTGATGAGTTAAATGACCTTGGGCGTGGCGAGAAATGTATGGTGGAGCTGTTTGCAGGGGAGTGGAAGGCTTAGTACCATGATATTCATTAACTGGACTCTGTGTCGACTTCTGCTGTACTCTCCTCAGGATTTTAAGAATTTCTACCTGTGCCTCAAACTTTTGATCATCACTAAATTTCTTAAATTTTGGAAGCAGTGACAGTAGGAAAGATTTATCTTCATCAATATCTTCCTGTACCTTCTTTAAAACATAAATCAGCTCTTCTTCATAACTCTTCTTGGTATTTTCCTTTTTTTTGGGGGGTGGGGTTCGCTCACAATGGTTTCTAATTTTGTAGGGGTAACTTTACTGGTTCCTTCGTCAAGTACCTCATCCTGGTCACATTATGGTGATGGACAATTACTATGTATGTGTGTGTGTGTATATATATATATATATATATATATATATATATATATATATATATATATATATATATATATATGTGTGTGTGTGTGTGTGTGTGTGTGTGTGTGTGTGTGTGTGTGTGTGTGTGTGTGTGTGTGTGTGAGCGGACGCAGGTGACGCAAGAGAAGGGTGACAAGGCGAAGGAGAATAGATGGATATATTTGTGACACAAGCTTAATTCATATGGATTATAGTTTTCGGTGACACATGTATAATGTATACTGTACTTTACTGTTATATATATTCTTTAATACAAAGGAATTAATAATTGCTTAGAAGGAGGTGGAGAAGGAGAAGGGGGAGGAGTATATGCTAATATTTTTATAACACATGTATAATATGTAGGCAGTATATATAGTTTTTTGTGATGCATGTATAATGTATACAATAGCATTTTATATTTTTCAATACAAAGGAATATACAAATCTTTACCTTTTTCCTTCTTATCCTCTGGTGTGAGGTCAATCCACTTATCGAAAACAGCCTCATAATTCTGTCCATAATTTCTCTTAAAGTCACGGTCTTTTCTGCACCTCCGTAATCAAAGATTCACAATCATTTATCTCTCTGCATGTCATTGTGACACTATTGGTATGTCCCCTCCGCCGGTCAATCACCTACCGCAAACAAAGTATTTTGACCACAAAATCTTTCATGTGCGCGCTCTGATTCGAAACAGCGGCTTCTATCGCGGCCACTAGTGGTGAGCCACTGTGGTGTGGCCAAGATAATAGACCCAGTAGCCACTTCGTTGCCACTCTTTTAGTGGCGTCCACTGCTTGTGGCTCGTGGCTCGTCTGCAGTCTTCCGTGTAAACACTCGTGTTCGATACTTTTTTTAGTGGTAGGCCACTTAGTCGGGCAACCACTTTCTATTGAAAGTGTCCCGTGTGCGGGCAGCCTAAGGTCAGTGGATATTGCCCGGCCATTAAGTGGCCGGCCTCTAAAATAAAAAATGGAACACACGTGTTTGTATGGAAGACCACAGACTAGCCGCTAAAAGTCGACAACACTAAAAGAGTGGCTACCAGGCCACCACTGTACAAGAGGATATTATTAACTGGCCACTGAGTGTCTGACCACTTACTGGCTAGCCACCTTCCAATAAGTGTCCCGTGTGCGGGCAGCCTAACCGCCAACTACCGTGGTGGTTAATATTCACCTAATCAAATTAGTCCGATCCCTGGTATCTGTTTCTTTACCATTGCTATTTATATTCCACCCCAGCTCCCTTTTCAGACTCCGTTATTCCGCTCCAGTACAGTTAATCCTGCTCCACATTTTGCTTTACAGACAACGTTAATTCAAAAGTCTCAAGCTTATATTCGCTTACGTTCCCAGCTTTCATGCTAAAACTTGGACCACCAAACGCCTGACAAATCAAAATTTTTTATTCCTTACATTAATATGTGACCGCAGCTTATATCTTCCTTTAACGTCCACAGGAATGCCAAAGCTTAGCCAGATTGACATCGAATTACTTTCCTAGTCTTATAAACTTTTCAAAGTTCATTTGAAACAGCGAGATTTTACGCACAATTGAATTCTCACCGATCTCTGTAGCATTTTGCCAGGCATTGAAATATCTTTAGTAAGTGTCAGCCACTCAGTCTGCTTGGCCAGTCTTGTTAGTCAGTATCCTCATCAGTCTTTGTAACTGTGACACCATTTTGAAATACGTTTAGCAGACTTGTGCTTCTGTCTTTCACCTATTCGTTTTGTTTTGTTTGCATCTTCTCTCATCATTGCAGCCTGAATATTGACCAGCCGTGGACCCATCATAACCTCACTTTTCAGTCTGCAATCTGCTTTTATTAAAACTAGTTGAGGTCTTTATTGCACATGACTAAACAAGTTCCTCTTGAATGGTAAAAATGAACTTCATAAATGTCACTTAAATGGTCATTTTTCTCTTAAAATGAAGAGAGAATGGCGAAAGTGTGGACAACTCTGCGGGAATCGCACGATGTGTTTCATTACCTCCCAGGAATTGTAGCCTACAGTGCTTGCGTTAATGCTCAACGAGTTCCAATCTTACCAACTGGATATTTGGCAGATGTTGTCCACCTTCATAAACCGCCGGCAACTCCCGTTTCACAGTAATAGCAAACAATGGACTTCAGTCCTTGCTGGTTAAATTCTCTTGAAAGCTCCAGAACAGTGAGAACCCCACTCACAACGTCTCGCTAAGTAGTTTAAACATTCATAAGCAACAAGGATCTAAAAATGGAACTGGGAGAAACCGCCCCCACTTGCACTAAGAAGTACTGTTGGGTGAGGTCAGAAGTTAAGTATACCTTAGTTTAACCAGACCACTGAGCTGATTAACACCTCTCCTAGGGCTGACCCGAAGGATTAGACTTATTTTCCGTGGCTAAGAACCAATTGGTTACCTAGCAACGGGACCTACAGCTTATTGTAGAATCCGAACCACATTATACCGAGAAATGAATGTCTGTCACCAGGAATAAATTCCTCTAATTCTTCATTGGCCGGCCAGAAACTCGAACGCGTTCCCAGCAGAGTGCTAGCCGAGAACTATACCGACCCACCCAACGATTAACTGTTGAGGTCAGACAAGAGAAAAGAGTGGGAATGGAGATCTGAGCCTTCACTTATTACACGGTGTGGTCCTTTGTGCTGTATAATTAGAATGGCATTTCTTAAGATTATATTGAGCATGTAAGCATTCTTCTCAAAAAGTAACGTGAGTAAGAAATTGGGTCCCATGAAGTATGAGGCCTACCCCAACGCCAAATCAAAGCCCTTCAAAAGAAGGCATCGTGCTTACCCCATATGAAAAATGGGAAAAAGCACGTTAAACGAAGAAGAAGAAGAATTATGAAAGGTAGGTGTTCCGTTCTGACACATGTTGACATGTGTGAAACCATTCAATTGATTATCTTTTATTAGGAAATATACCTCTCTTAAAACTGCATCACTGTCCAAGCTACATTGTATTGTCGTCAACGTACCTCTTGTGGTGCACTGTAGGCACTACTAAAGGGTGTTTGCAGCGTCCCTTCGGTCCCTAGCTGCAACCACTTTTTATACTTTTCAGCCTTTTAATTTAACCCCATTCCTGCTCCCTTTTTCAGTCTTGCCGTCCAACCTCTCCTACTATTACTTCTCAGCACATTCCACTTTTAGATCGTTGTAATTCATATCCTCTGTTTTCTGAATATCTTTACCTTACCTTCCAACCACTCCAACTCCTTTCCACTCTCTTCAGCGCTGAATTGCCGAAAGGGCCACAGTGCTTGGCTTGACAGCCGAAATTTCATATATCAAACCTGGCAAAGCTATTTTTCAGAAAATAAATTGCACTTACGTTTATAGCAAAGCTCGGTCAAAATGTTACAGTTTAAGGAAGACTACGATAATCAACGTAATATTTCGATTCGGAAATGAGGTGTCTATTGGCAAGATAGCGAATGAATATGTAGTTGGTTAATGGTTTATGACTGAACGCTTTCTCCTGCAGTATAGTACTACTGTTCTCGGTGAATTCATTGCATACATATTTCCTGTCACATCTATTTCTCTTCTTTCTTGCCCGATTTTTTGTTTCTGTGGGCCTTTCGTCCCAACAGCTTCTGCACACAAAAAAAAAAAAACTTGGCTATTTCTTTAGCAATATCAGTAAGAATGAGCGATGTGGTCCAAATTAAGACGATGCTTACCTGAAAGCAGGGAAATCATGATATCTGAAAGTGAATAGATGGATGAATATTAAAATTATATTCATTAGCGAAACAAACACGTTATTTGTGGATGCCTACGTTATCTTATCCTCTCGTGGAAAACTTTCATTTACGTGTGTTTGTCTATTATCAGTATATAGTAGGTCTAAAATATGATCTAGAATAGCTTTACATAAACAAAGAACTCAAAGCTGACGTGAAAATTTCCGCTAATTCTGTAATGCGTTTTTGAGATGGTGGTACAGTAGTAGGGCTTTGGGTGGCGGGGGTGGGTGGGTAAGGGGGCTAATGTCTTTGAAGTCTCATTCCCATTTACGTCACGGGAACGATGACGTCACTCTCAGACGAGTGTCCGCCAATCAGAGAAGAATAAGCTGGATGTGGGTGGAGGAAAACAGTATTACCAAGAAGGGAAATTTCCTCACTTTCGTTTCCTCACTCCATTCATTCTGAATCTGGGTTTTAGCGGAAATCAATAGCTTATGACGGATCTAACGGCACTCTTGAAGACTTTCGAAGGTACTCTTTGGCGATGATATTTTACGGCCATTAGAAAAATCATAATTCCTTATTATATACTGAATAATACACCAACGATTTTATTCGAAGGGTATCTGGTAACTATGGTTGCCAGTGCGACAAGGGTGTGGGTGCCTTTGCTATGCCTGACAGTCGGCTAGACGGCCAGTCAGTGGCTGGACGCCAGAAGACCAGTAAGTCGAAGAAGAAATCGAAGACGACCCTTTGTTTAGTGATCTCGTTGTGATAACAGTGCGTAAGGCATGCAGTAAACTTGAGTGACTCGGTATTCAGTGACTGGTTCTAGGTGTCAAGGCAATAAAGTAGTTTCTAGGTTTTTAAAGGGCCAAAATGCTAATGAGATTGTTTGATAGGGCGCTCTATGTATAGTAGTAAATCGAAGGCGTCAGCAGTTTTCACATATTATGATATTTAGCATTCACTGAAATTATAGTGGTAGTGTTTCTGCATAATCTGAGATTTCTATTGATCTGCAGTGCACAACGATGCCTCCAAGTTCAACACTTTCATTTTCTTCATATATTAGCCTGACCAACTCGCCATCATACCCTTTCAAAACGTATTAAAATATAAATCGGTGTAATCTTTGTTGGGTATCGGGTTTCCTGTTAACGGTGTTCGTTAGCATTCTTTGCCAAACAGCCATCAATGAAAAATTGCAGTTCATATTGGCACTCTGTAGTCTCATTTGGATCACTGGAAATAATCTACACTAACTTGTAACAATATTTTCAATCGTAGAATTCAGTCTAAATAGCTCTCTCTCTCTCTCTCTCTCTCTCTCTCTCTCTCTCTCTCTCTCTCTCTCTCATGACGATCATAAAGAGAAGGATCAAGGGTTGAACCATTTGTCATCAAGAGGGAAGGGAAGGGCGCAGAGCGTTCATTTGAAAACCACTTGTGGATGACAGCGCAGACTCCTTATTTTTACGCCGATGTCCTCCTGTAGTAGTGAAATCAGTTCACAAAAACATTTTTTTTTTTTTTCCTTCGATGAGGCAAAAGCATTCCATTTACTGAATTTCCGTCGAATCTAGTTTGGCTCTTGCTCACGAAGAATAAAAGAGCATTCAATCACGCCGTTTCACGGTTTTATTTAATATTTGCTGTGCTTGTATGTGTGAACTAGCATGTGTGTGTGAAAGCATATAAACATTCAGCATAATTACGTGTTAAATAAGAGAGCTCTAGGTTAGAAGTAAACGCTGTTTTTCTTTATATTTCTAAGTGATTTTCCCGGCAACATAACATGAGAAAAAAACTTTCATTTTGATAGATAACTATTGTATGAAAACGTGCTTTGGTAAATTTCTAACTGCAATAAGAGGTTTATAGCCAGTGATTATTTTTCAGGGTAATTTCTTGAAATAATTACTTCTTTTTATAAAACTGACCAAATGTTTATGGCCTAAAATTTCGAATAGCATACCTAAATAAACATGTCGAAATTTCGCTCATTACAAAACCAGTATTCATTGCCTCCCTGTTTCTAGAGAGGAAATTGGCCTTTCTTGATGCTTATAAAACAGATACATTCTTATAAGAAATGTTATAAATATAATAATCATGGAAAATTCAGCAGCATGGAATTGCATCAACAGTATTTAACTTGGGACGCTTTCTAATCGAGGAATAAAAGAAAATCTACAACATGTGTCTGCTTGTGCTTGTACGCACAAATGCAGATCCACCCACTCAGGCACCCAGTTGCAAAGGGAAAACGTTCAGTCCCCTTCAAAGCATTCATATCTCCCGAGAACTTTTACTTTCGCTCATGAGAATACCAGGTTTCATCACCTCTTTGGACGACCGAAAGAAACCTCTCTCTCTCTCTCTCTCTCTCTCTCTCTCTCTCTCTCTCTCTCTCTCTCTCTCTCTCTCTCTCTCTCTCGTCGCTTCGGAAAAGTTGGAGCCGGACGATCGATTTCCTGACGGTAGCCAAACTTCGAACGTGTGACCGCACACGCGTGCAAACCGCTGCTGCTGCTGGAGTCTTCCATTAAAGTGGCTTTTGCGTTATCCCCTTCTGTCCTGTGCAATATAGCCGGCGGTCTTGGCGAGCCTCGCTTCTTCTCGCTCTTGACCCGTCAGTCATAAAATGCTGGGTGGTTCTTATCGTCTTTCCATGCTAGATTTAGATAAAATTTAGTATCGCCTAATACTTTGCTGCCACAATCTTAACTTCTCTATCTTTCAGTCATCAGGAACAACTAACATTTACTCTTCCCTTCTCAAAATGAATATATATATATATATATATATATATATATATATATATATATATATATATATATATATATATATATATACGAAAAATGGGAAAAAGCACGTTAAACGAAGAAGAAGAAGAAGAGAGTGAGAGAGAGTATTGCGTCATCAGAATAGGTACAACTTCTTACTGTAAAAACTTCCCATTGACCACCTACAGCCTATCAATTGGAAAATCAACATTAAAATTGTTCAGTTACTTTTATATATTCAGACTTGCTCCACCATGCATCCTAATTTATAATCAAAGCCACCAACACCCCAGCCCCTCCCCTTTCTATGACATGCACTACTACTGCTGCCTTCTATGTTACAACCGCTCACGAATCACATCTCTTTTCTCGTATGCGCTCTTTCCGAAAAATCTTTTCTTTCTTCGGTCAAGCACTTGAAATTTTTCTTTCCTTTTAGATACTGCAGTATTTTATTCACCCAGCTCATCTGTTTCACTTTTTGTTTTTACAACTCACTCAAAGTGCTAAACTTTGGCAGATCCCCAGTTACGCTGTATCAGCAGTATTGCCACATCCCCCTTCTCGACTTTTCCAACCCAATTGATTCTCCTGTCAGTTCATCTGTCCATACTCCTTTTATTTCTAGTTAGAGATATTCGTTTACAGTGCACTGCAGACGTTTGTTTGTCGTCTCTATTTACCAATCTGTAAAGGAGATGGGCGTCGGAAAACTTTATCTTTCAGACTAAGCAGTCATACATGGTCACGGCTTCCAGAAGAATTGCGCGATCACTCTCAGAACTCCTGGGGTGTATTTCCACAACCATCTCCGCATTTTCCACATTTCAGACTTCTGTTAGTTAAAGGTGGCACAAAATCATCTCTAATGACGAGTTTCTTAAACCTATAAAGTTTTGTGATATTTTATATCATGTTTAATTGCACTACCCGTTATTGGCCATTGTTTTCTTGCATGATTTTAACCGAGCCTTTCCTTCCGAAGAAAATTGTGGAAGGCCTTTTTCCCTTAGGAGAGGATGACGCCGGGAGGGAAGAGGATTCCGGTCCCTCAGAGAGTGTGTAGAGGTGAGAGTGCCCCGCCAAACCCCTTTTTCTTGAATTCTAGAATACTCTGGTACAGGGCCATAGGCATGAAGCAGTCCGGGGACCTAGAAACGTTAGCTGATCGCTGCACCACTCATTTGTGGCACCTACTTCGAGAGACCGCACTTTTCAGAAGTGGGCAGTGACGTCATCACATCCGTACAAGATCTTTGTTGGGCTGACACTTGGTTGTCAGTTACATTTCACCATTCGGCTATCAATTAGAGTTATAGGAATTAATTTAAACCTTGGGTACACATTCCGGTCGAGTTCAGTTTCTGTAGATAAACTCATCCCTTTTCACAAGTGATAGTATGACCCTATCCATAAAGCTATTAAAAACCCGAAAGTAATACCGTACCCTTTTATCTCTGACCCACTTTACACGCCAAAGTAGACACTCTCCCATTCAGATATTCTAATGCATAGTTTACTCACATCTTGCAACAACTTGTTTTATATTTCGCATATTCTGAGCATCCTCCACATTGCTTCTGTATTGAGCCATAAAAAGCATTTCCTATGTCTATAAAACGTAGCTGTTTCCATTGACTTTCAAACATCGTACATAATTGTTTCATAACAAATACTTGATCCACAAACCCTCTTCATTGTCTAAAACCACACTGTTCTTACTTTATTTTACTTTATCACAGTCCTACCATATGCCTACTCTGGCGCACACAGACACACACACATATATATATACATGTGTGTGTATGTGTACTTATATATGCATAAATGAGATTTATCACATCAAGCATTCGCATATAGGCATTAAGCTACAAATGTCCTTTAATATCTCGTCTTCCGTGGTTCGAGCCCACGAAACGACGAACTCATTATCAACTAAGAAATTCCCCTTCGGGTAACATATATGAAAATATACTATTTCTGAGGTAGAGCGAATCAGATATTAAAGAACATTTGTAGCTTAATGCTTATAAATGCAAAATGTAAATATACATACACACACACGCACATATATATATATATATATATATATATATATATATATATATATATATATATATATATACAAAGCATGTGTTTATAGATATAGGTCTCCCAACTGAAGGAAATTAAGCAGATTCGTTGAGACCATGAAAATGTTTATAAATGCAAGTTGATATTATGCGCGTATTCGTCCCCTTTCAGCTGATAATTACTGAAATTGTTCGACATTGTATTTTCTTTTCCTCTCCCTCCCCTCGAAAGTTTTTTCAAGAGAATCTCTCCATCCGCAGAATTTCTGAGGCCTTGCATTGCATCCTGTGGTGTGGAAGATTGCATGAATGCCAACTTGCAATCAATACGGTGCGATGGGAGGCAGGGGACATGGAAAAGGGGGAAGGGGTGGTTTTGAGAATTCTCTTGGATACCTCTAAGTACGCTCTATTCTTCTCTCGCTACTTTTCGTCCTTCGGTGAAATGACGCGTCTCGAGGGGAAGCTTAACTGAAGAGTCACGCTGTGTGTTCTGGAAGGTGCGGAATGGAAGCATTCAGGATCACACTACAATTGTTGCGAGCTCAGGCTCTCTCTCTCTCTCTCTCTCTCTCTCTCTCTCATAGACGTTACACTAGGTGAATTTCTTTTGCGTCTTAATAAGTGTACGGCGTATTATCTGTTAGGAAGGGTAGAATGCGTTCTGCATTGTTCAAGCATCTGCCATGCGCAGTGAACATTTCGCAAAGCCATTTTCATTACGTTATGCAATTAAGGAGAAATGAACCTATCCTCATTACTTAACCCTCGGAAGTGGGATTGGTAAATGAGTTACCTAGTCTGTCTTAACCTGATAAACGGATGCATATACGAATATATTTTTAGACTTTGGAGCGGATGTGAAAAGAGGAACATGACGAATTCTCTCTGGAAGTCATTGTTTTAATAAATTTTAAGAAAATGAATCGTGAGACTTGCTTTGTGTTGAGGGAGAGGAGGGCAGTCCACAACTTAGCAGTTTTCCAGTCCTGACCTTAACAGTGCTTCAGCAGAAGGTGAAGAGGAAGAATGTGAATGAAATAAATAACCCTTTTTCAGTTAAAGTCGCATTGTAGAGAAAAGGCTTGGTACTGACAGGTTTAAGTTTTCATTTCAAATTTGTAAGATAAGGCATAGACAGAAAGTCCTAGGTAAGAGGCTAGGAGTAAGGCACACAAATATCATCAAAGGCTATTTGAACGAAAGGTAGTAATTCAGTCTCTCTGAGGAAAAAGAAAAAAACATTCAAACGTCCACTAATTCTGTCCACCTCTACTAAAGAGAGTGCAGGGCTGAGCATGCCTTACAATTGCATGAGTTTGTTGGACTGCAACATGAATATCTTATTTAGAAGACCTGAACTGCACTGAGATTCATATAGCGACAACGTCAGCATCCAAAGTCTTAAAATTTTTCGAGAGAGTAAGAATAGCTTCTAGAGAACACTAGCCAAAACATATCAAAGATTTGAGAAGCGGGAACACGTTCGCAAAAGTGACAAGGCCAAGAAAGTTTTGAAGTTCAGAAAAGAACAGGTGCAGAACCAGAAGAAATCAGTGACTATCTTTGGTTTATGAAAATGAAACTGACAATCTTGATTATAAAATTAAGATGCTCGAGCCAAATCCCTTATAAATAAATTGTCAAAACCGTCCACTTACTGCTCTCGCGCATCTCCTTGAGTTGACCGTTAACCTTGAGTTGAGTAGGATGGAGACTTCCCGTAGACTTTATTTTTTTGACAAGCGAACGTAGGACCATCGGCTTCCGATGGATTTAGAAAATATCTTAGTAAATCACAAAGTTGCTACTACTAAAAAAAGATTTTTATTTATGTAGAAGTAAACAAATTTAAGATTCATGGATGGGGTCGGATGCTGAAATTCAGGAGAGGCCAAATGAATGGCCAAAGTAGTAAGCATTCTGTTACAAAATCTTCGAAACTACCGTAGACTGAAATGACAGACACGGGTATCATGGAAAAGCCAAAGGCGAGTCGAGTCAAGTTGGTGTTCCACAAAAAATGGTTAAGTATACATACTGGGTTGGTGGTCATTGTTCCTTGCGTGAAGTCACCATTCGGGCTCAAGGCAACGCCAAAAAAACAAAAAAGAAAGAGCATACCGTTTTGCTTCCCAATAATGCTCCTGTAGTGATATTGTCACTAGTGATCAAGAGGCATGAGCTTATACATGCCAACAAAGAAGCCATGAGAACCAAAATTTTTAGAAACTCTCTTTGCCAAAGAATGAATATCTCTCTCATTTCGACCTTTTATGGTTGGGTTTATTTTTAGATAACAAAAAAATTAAAGAAATTGCAAATCATCCTATTAATTTTCATTTAAAGATTAAATGACCAAATGTTATGTGAACATCAAAGGTTCAAGAAAAGAATAACGACGAAAAAGGGAATATTATACGAATGACGCCCAAGAACAGTCAGAAACCAGGATCCGTGATTTCTTTAAGATTAGCTAACATCGATGGCGCAGTGAGAATACCAACGATTCAAGGGGGCGTTCTGGATCGTTCGCCCTAAAACCACACTCTTGGTCCCTCCCTCCTCCCTAACCCCCTGGCAAGTTGGGCGCCGATGTAGGCACGCTTGCAGGTCTTCGATAATCACTGGTATCGTTTCCAGCAGATCGATAATGAATGTAATCCATTACCAGTCGCGTCCATAATTACTCTGTGACTCACCTTTTTTTTCTAATGGTTTTGAAATCTGTTTTTTTCCATTCTTTTTTAAGTCAGGAAGACATCACATTATCATACATGATTGTTCTTCATTTTTCTATAATTTCGCATGGGTGAATTGTTTTATGTAGTATAGAAAAATAAGAAGGCAGGTACTAATGTACTGTCACAAAAATATTTTTTGTTGTACACTTCGCTTATTTACTCAAAAAAATAACATACTTTTAGCTTTGTTCTCGAGAAAATATTTGCCATCAAAAGTTCCATCGAGAGCAAAGTTCATTTGCCTAAAAGACGATGAAAGTTGCTATAATATTGTTGCCGCTAGTAATATTTTACGGGCGCTGTCATGTCTTGTTTGTTCAAATGTGAATACACACTTTGGCAAGAGAGAATGATGAATATGAATTTAGTGCTTTTCGTATTATCGTTCCATCACACATATTACCATCGAGGTTTTAACAAAATTAGGTTTAAAATTAATACCTCTCTAATGGATTGACCCACGATTAGTTGCCGCTCACATTTCAATTAACTAATTTCCCTGGAATTGTTACTGTCTGCTTAAACATTTAACACACGGACGTGTAATGTATTCTCTCTCTCTCTCTCTCTCTCTCTCATTCACACACACACACACATACTGTATATATACACATACGTATATACCGGTACATACAAATATATACATTCAAGCATTCACGCCTCACTAGGGAACCCGGTTTCGAATCCCGAACCAGGACACAGTAACCTCAGAAAAACCTTTCGAATTCTGCGAGCACTTATAAGGGAAAACAGCTTTTGGGTGAAAACAATATAATAACATTACTTTACCCTGACTCGAAAGCTCATCCATATTGCTAAAAGTCTCTGATTTTCCAAGAAAAGATTTTTCTTACTCCTAACTTGCTTATAATGAAGTAGACTTACAACAGATTCTTATATTAGAAACAGATGCAGTAAAATTTCACTTGCAGTAGTATTCAAATTCATTTCATTGTAGGCAAAATAAATCTGTCGCCTCACGAGACTCGTGCGAAATGCTCAGGAATGAAACCAGGAATTGAGAGCTGCAGTAATTACTACCAAACAGTCAAACCCTATTGACTACAAAGAAAAGTATGAATTGTTCTTTGTGACAGAAAATCTTTTCCCTCCTTTTCTATGGGAATATTCTACTGGATGCGAAGTGATCTAGTCGATTCCGCCCAGGTCACCTACCGAGTTTTCCAGATGGTCAGACTCAAGCCTTGTTCAAGGCAGGATTAATTCTGGTTCAAGGTATTGGTTCAAAGCGTCCGCGCACGGGTAGGCATTCAAACTATTTTGAAACGTACGTGTCAGAAAATCACGCTCAAATTTGTCGTTTTACGAGGTCATAAAAGATTATGGTGAAGGTCAGGTTTAAACCATTTAATGACTATAAGAAATAGAGATATAATTTTTTTCTGTACTATAGATCGGAAGCCAATACTATTTAACTTATGGTAATCCTGAATCATGAATGAAGCCCCTTTAAAAAGGCTTGAATGTTACCTTCTTATAAATCATGCACCTCTCTCTCTCTCTCTCTCTCTCTCTCTCTCTCTCTCTCTCTCTCTCTCTCTCTCTCTCTCTCTCTCCATAAGTTCCCAATTCTAAAGTTCTTCATAAAAATTTTATACCTACATAGTTGACGATCAGTATACATATTACTGACGCTGGGATGCATCTGTATTACGATGGCTCCTGATTCTGCTTGGCTCTCCACAAACACTTGCGGTCACGGTGCACTTTTAGTGCTACCGTAGGTGCAGTCCTCAGTTCTCAAGAGCGACAGAAGGATGTCTGTTTCTCATCCACTATCATATAATTTTCTTCGAGCATTTCATTTTCTACTCAGTTTCCCTGAGTTAGAGTTGACTGTCCCATTCGTTTCTGATTTGGTATGCAGCACCTCCTCTAGACGTTTCTTGTTGCTTTCATTATCTCATCTTACGTGACTCAAACCTTCCTGTCTGCAAGATATCTTTATGTCAATAATCACGCGCTTCATTTCTGGTCTGCCTTCACTACCCATTACCGTATAAGGGTTTATACCATCTGTGTATTTATAAGCTTCGGGATACCCCATTAACCCATTATAATTTGGCTCCGGGAAGATTGAGTTCTTCACTGGATGGATGGGTAGAGCTCTCGGCTAGCACGCTGTTGGCCCAGCGTTCGACTCTCTGACCGGCCAATGAAGAATTAGAGGAAATTATTTCTGGTGATGGAAATTCATTTCTCGTCATAATGTGGTTCGGATTCCACAATAAGCTGTAGGTCCCGTTGCTAGGTAACCAGTTGGTTCTTAGCCACGTGAAATAAATCTAATCCTCCGGGCCAGCCCTAGGAGAGCTGTTAATCAGCTCAGTGGTCTGGTTAAACTAAGATATACTTAACTTTAACTCCAGGAAGATTGATTTCACTCCGTGTCAAGGTCAATGCCATTTTCCTGGCTTTGGCAATCGGCTCTTGCCAGGGACATATGATTTTAGCCCTCGTTGTTTGTCTTATACATTCTTCCACTTTTTCGTTTGGGAATATTACAGGCTAAAGTTATGCCATGGTCCCGATGTGTGTTAGTGTCTTGCATACAGATATTTGTATTGAACTGTCGTGGGTCCTGCTACAAGGGAAAAAATACAGGAGTTGCGTCATCGAAGAGCTAAAGAAGAGAACAGTTCTTTGCAGATATTTGTATGCAAGACACTAACACACATGAGGGACCACGGCATAACTTTAGCCTGTAATATTCCCAAACGAAAAACTGGAAGAATATATAAGACAGTAATGCAGCCTAGTGGGTCCTGTCCTGTAGTTAGATTTCCGGTCTAACATTGTAGGACTGCTTTTCAACTTAACAACGCCATTCTTTGACCTTGTACGTTCATATATTTGCATATGCTAATCCTTCCATAAATCTTTGGTCGACAGTCCTTTTCTTATATTTTCTGTGGCATTTTCTGTTCCCCCATAAATTTTCTTCCATAGATTCTTTGCAGTGATTTTTGAGGTAATAAGTCCTCCGTACCAGTTCGACATCTTAAGTGATGCCAGTCGCTTCTAAACTTTTGTTCTTGTGTCTTCCATAATGGATCCTTGTTTTCTTTTCTTTATTTCCTTCAATAAATCTGTCCTCTCGGAATGTACAACATTACGTAACACGACTCTCTTGTGTTATACCCTGCTGGACACGACCGATATCCAAGACTGTCATCAGTCCCCAAAAATCAAAGTACAATGGTTGTTCAAACATTCCTCTGTGAACTCCACACGGCATATTCTCTGGCTTCTTCAAATCTTCATCACTGGTGCAACTTCACTATTGTATTATATTAGATCTTACCTTACTACGGTTATAATCCACCATACTTTCTTCATAATATTCCAATACCATTTTGTTTCCCGTAATAGATAATCTGTCTTTCGATGTATTTTCGTTACGCTTTGGCTCTTAGATTTATTTCCACTTATCAACACCACGCACTTGTATTTCATTTGAAGGGTTATTGAGGCATTTTTTTACTATCGATCTTCTACGCTCTATTTTAATATTTTTTCTTCATTAAACCCTTGTAAAGTACTAATGACTGGCCTGGCTTGCTATTAATTATAACTCTCCTGAGTAGTTCTAGAGTATAACAATAGCTAATGCAATTTATATTCCTTCTTTTTATTGGATGAAAACACGATGTGAGCCACACATTCCAGTGATCCTACTTCTATACCTTTAGTATCTTCAGGAACAACAAACATCCTTCCTCTTCCTTACCTACTATATGTGCTGCAACTGCGCTGGTGTCTTTCCTTGGCTGACAAAGTAAATATAGGCTGGCTCTCTCTCTCTCTCTCTCTCTCTCTCTCTCTCTCTCTCTCTCTCTCTCTCTCTCTCTCTCTCTCTCTCTGGATATTGCTCAGTTATTTCACATAGCGATTGCTTCTGATCTCTGTTCAAAATTAATCTGCATTACCACTTCATATTTTGATAGCTAGGCTGATCTAAATGGTTTTGTAGCTACTTCTCTGATCAAAACTTGACTATCAATGAGCTTTAGAAAATCAATAAACAGCAATTAACCTCGGTTTCTTCCCAGATTGTAAAGCAAAAGAACCCTTGCCTCTTCGTTATAAACATGGCCACACCTTGATAAAGGCACAAGGTATTTAAACCTACAAAGAGGTTTTTTTAGCTAGCAAAAACACTAGAAGCAAAGTGAAGAAACTTGTGACGCGCATTAGAGGAAAACCAGAGGACCTTTGCAAAATCAAACTTGCCGCCCCGAGTTATCGATTGGACACCATCTAGTGGCTGCAAGAAGAACTACACTTCACAGCTGTCAAAAATGGCTCTCAAGGAATTAGTAGGGCGAAGTAAGTATTCAGATCGAGTTTTTTTGTCTTTTGACGTGTTTGAGCGATTCATGAATGTTGACTGGTTGTAATGATACCAAATACTTGCATGTTTAAGCCAGGACGTGGGATAAAATGGATGGTGCTTGAGACGGGGTGGAGGAAGTGGGAGGTATTGAGCGTCGTCTGCTGTTGAGTCAGCCCTGCCAAACTTGACGTACAATAAAGTGTTGCTTTATTTTCCCGTTATATTTGAAGACGTTGCTCAGGGTTGTCACTTTTGTGACTGCCAGAGATTCTCCCAGTTCCAAATTTTCACAATTTTTCGTTGTTATGTTAGGTTTGTGTGGAGAGTGTGACATTGCCCAATGTTTCGTATCGCTGGTCGTGAAAGTTTTTTCTTTTGTTTAATTGGTCAAGGTTTTCTGTTAGTTAGCTGGATTTGCTCTTCTTTTAACCAGGTTAAAACCCCATTTACATCGTTAGGTAATTCAATAATGAAACAAAGTCTCCCTGGAAAACCTAACCTGTAGCCTAGCTAACTCCCAGTAGGCTAGGATAGCGTTGCCTTTGCCATACGAATTGTTATCGAAATGACCCTACATTAGGCAATGACGCTAGCCCCCAGAATATGTATCCATTTTATAAGGATATCCATCCTTTGTGTGTTATGTAATTTATTTAGGTAGGACTTAGGCCTAGTCAGGATATGAGAAGTAGAGGGGTATTGGGTAGGCCTAATTCATTCTTTATAACAAATATGAACGGTCATATATTCTTGAAATGGTTAGGGAAGTCTGCTGTAGATCTGGACTGCAGCTTCGTCTAGATCATATTTAAACTAGAGGTAACAGTTTAGGGAAGACTTGTGTTTTGTAAGCTAGATTGTTGTTTTTCTGTTAACATTTTTATGTCTCTGCTTGTGAGGTAAGTTCTGTATCCCTTGGTGCTTAAACAGTGACTTCAAAATTTTAAGTGTACACATTTAATACCGTTAGTCGCATGTTAACTAAATAATTTTAAGGACTGACATTGTGCACTGACTGTGATGGAGGAAATTAGGGTCAATCTTTTAATAACAAGGCTACATAGGCTCTGTTTTAGCTTTATAAGAGAATGTAAATTATGCTAGTGTACAAGTTGTTCTTATAGAATATAAAATGGCTAGGTAGGACATACAGCCCTAGGTGGGTTAGCTGAAGATGCACATTGATTAGCAGGGAAAATAAAAATTTACAATGATTATGCTTCACTTTCCACCCCTCCACATCAAATAGAAGTCAGTACTCTACTGTATGATGTATTTCAGGAAGTTTGAGTCATTATGTTTTGTCAGTATCTTTCAAATCAATCGATTTATTGGTATGGTGCTTTGAAATAGAGTTTCTCACACCCTCCCCTAAGTTTTGATAAAAAGTTCCATGTCCAAACAGATTTTAAAGGCATTTTACTCTTGAATTTTAGGACATAGCCAAACCTAGCCAGTCAAGATTCACGCATTCATTCAGATAAGCATTCTTGGGGCAAGGGAGCCAATTGGGTGGAGTTGCCTCCCACCTGGGGTAACTACGTAGGCAATGATGTATCTTGGAGTTACCTGCTCGTTACGGCAATTCACCCGCTGATGCAATAAGGATGTAGACAAAGCCCCGCCTACGTGGGAGATTTGGGGGGAAGTGAGCAGACCTTCTCTTTCTCTTGTCCTTGTTCTCTCCTATCACCCGATTCATTCCTAGACCTCTTCTCTCTCTTGTCCTCTCTCTCTCTCTCTCTCTCTCTCTCTCTCTCTCTCTCTCTCTCCAGTATTGTTATGTAATGGAATGTTTTCAGGCACATATTAGCATTGCAATTTTTCAACTGAGCAGTGTAGGATGAAATGAGCTAACAATCTACATGGTTATACAGAATTTAGGTTCCGAAATCTTTGGAGTTGAAGAATGAAATGTCGGGTTAAACGATGGGTTTATCACTTGTCTATCCAGTAACTACAGAGAAGTTTGTCTCATCACTGTTCAGAGTTATGGCTTACTTGTTGAAATGGTTATAAACTGTTCCGTGATTTTAACCTATTATTTTTTATTATATAGGTAGAACAGTGAATTTAGAATAAACATGAAATAACTTTTCATAACAAAATTATGTGAGTAAAATAAAAACAATCACATTCATGAAGAAAGCAACATATGTTATGGGGTGTAATGACGTCAAAGAAGAGTAGGGAGAAGACTGGTGGAGTCAAAGAGGAAGGTTGGGGGTAGTGAGGAATTGACTATAGGTAGATACTCAGGACAAGTTCAGTATTACCCAAGCTCGTATGTCCGAAAGCATTAATCAGTTTGCTGGCTACCCCATCAAATTCAAGAGTAAAGTGCCTGAAAAAGCTGAATTTGGACATTGAATTTATTACCAAAAATTAGGGGAGGGTGTGAAATACACTGTTGCAAAGTAACGCACCGATAAATGGCAAAAAACAATGACTCAGACTTCCTGAAATACTTAGTATGTTAGATTACCATAGGTTAGGGTATGATGTATCCCTGTGATTACATAGGTTAGGGTATGATGTATCCCTGTGATTACTTTTGCAACATTTTTAGCATTTAAGACCTTTGAAGTATAGTAACTCTGTTTTGTTCATACTTCATTTCTCTAGCTTAGCAAGACACATGGAAGGTCATATTATATTAGGCTGTAAAAGGATTACATTAGGCTATGTAGCATCATCAGCCCTTCTAATTCCATAGGCTGGTCAGGCTGTTAAGATAGTCCAAGGGTATCATTGTTGCTCTGTTTCCATTTTATTAGCACATCGGAAAAATAACTGTCTTTTTTTATGTTACCTTATATGGCATCTTGAGAGCAATGAGGCTTTGTTATTACTCAAGGCTATTTCAGTTTAACATGTTGCCTTATGACAGATAAGTGAAAAGCAAGTCTTGGTGTTAGGTAAGATAATTTGGACTTCATTTCCTTTAGAAAACTGAAGATCGAATTTCAACCTGGTAGGAATGTACAGTATTGTAGAAGAATGATGAAAATACCTAGATCAGTAATATTTGATTGAAAGTACATTATATGATCTAAAGTTTACTCAGAATAGGTTATAGATTAGTATAGTATCTGTGTCACAAGTTAAGCAGTGCAGTTCCTATGGTAAATTAGAAATGCTGAGTTAAGCTATTGCCTAGTTCTTACTGAAGGTTTTTTATACTTTTGGGAAAAATGCCTACTTTAGATCTGAATAAAAACTGATGCTTCTCACAAATTCATAATTGATAAATTTCCAGTAAGTTTACTATTGTTTGTTTCATTTAGGCCACTCACTATTGAAAGATTCTCTCTCCCCACACCTTTTTCAGTTGTATGAGGCAAGTAAAAGTATACACTTTTGCTCATTTCTTACTTATCATCAGTGAATTATTGACTAATTACTTGGTAACCATCAAGACAGCAGGTTGTGAATTTTTTATTCCTAGTATCCTAACTTATGTCACATATAGTTGTGCATTCATTATTTTAGTATGTACAGTTTTTTTTACATATGTTCCTTGGAAGTTTTCGTGGTTGAGTACTAATGGATGTAAGCCAAAGATAATCTGTAATAGATATTTGGACAAAAAGATGTCTTATTCTGCAAGAGATAGATTTCTTAGTTACAATTTTTCATTGACATTATCATATGAAAAAGTGGTGGGCGAGTTATTTTCAACTTCGTTATAACACTGCACTGTATGCCCTAGAGCCAGCGTTTCTGGTGTGCTAGACAATGGTATATTTTCTTATTTTATATATGTTTAGCCAGGGTAGAGTAGTGGTAAATGAAGGTTTTGCTGTGCCTGGTTCCAACTGCAGCCTCACTTAGCCAACTTGTATCGTCATAGTTTTTCCTCAAAGTTCTCTATAGGCTTAGATTTTGTATGACTAGGCAATAATGTGATTCCACATAAGGAACTAAAGCTATTCATCCAAAATACTGTAACAGTGTTATTGTTTATGTTTTTGCTTTGATTACTTTGCAATGCTTTCCGTTTTCATTTCATAGCTGATTTTGTTTTAAAAATGATCAATAGTTTTGTTTGTGTAATCTTAAATATAAATAACTGGATCTTTTATCAAAAATCTTGATCAAATTAAATGATAAAGAATGGGTTGTCACTAGCACAGGGAGTAGCCTTACATGTAGACCCCAAACAAACATGAGTTATTTGAATATTAGTGGAATGTCATGCTGTATTTCTGTGTAGTTATTTGAATATTAGTGTAATGCTGTACAGTACTGTATTTCCATTTACGCATTACCTGTATGATATGGGTGTCTGGCTTCTCAAGTATGGTACCCTGTGACTTTTTCTACCTTCTCATCTTTCTTGTTAAGTTTATAGTAGGGGAACCATATTACAGTATTGCAATTTTTTTACTTTTATCTAACCTGTGGACCTAAAGTTTAGGTTATGGCACCTTCAACCTTTAGGTAGGTTATGTGAGTTTATGTAAATTTTTTTTATAGCTTAATGCAACCCCAACCCTGACTTCTAAACAGATTACATTTGGCCCCAAAAGTTATGATTTCTCTCTGGCTAACTGGAAACATTTATACTTTACCATTTGTGCTATATTTCATTTCTGAATAGTCTTTAGATTGCCGTAGGGTAAATTGTCAAGGGGTGGGTTATGTTTCAGACAGACAAGTATTTACAGGTACTGAATTTTGGATTGTATTCTGTCACCCCCCTAAACTGTTGTTAGCTCTGTGGAGTTACGCCTTGTTTGATCATGTGCATTCCAAGATGTAGTGAAGAAGTTTGTAACTGCAGCAGCTTTTACCTCTTGGTTTGCTGGGGAGGGGAGAAGGTTTAAGAAATGGTTTTCACTCAAGCCCAGAAAGACTGCTGCCACACCATTTAATGGAAGAAAACTAATGCAGAGAAAAATATGGTTTTTAAATTCCATTTTGGTCTTCATGAAATAGCATGTTTTAAAAATGGATTTTTATATAGGCTGAGTAACTTACCAAGTACCGGTAATTGCATTGCTATTCGTTCCTACTTTTTGCGGCAGCTTAAGTTTTAAAATTTCTGGGTAGCGTTCATATTGTTTTGGTGTAGGTAACAGACCCTGCCCATTTCGGGGAAGAATAGGTACAACTGGCTTGGATAAGCAATTTGTTCCTGCCATTCGTCGACTGAACATCAGTCACTGGGTTAGTTTTTGTTTTGATTTGTTTTCACTGGTTGTTTGCCGACATTGCTGAATTTGGTGAAGTACATCATAGTTTTTGGTAGTGCTAATCAGCTTTTTTCATTAATTGTGACTGGATATGTCAGACTCAGGTGCCCATAGTATTAGATGTTGCAGCAAGGGCTGCAAGATGAGACTGACATCTGCTAAGTATGATACTCATATAATATCTGCCCCTCTTGTAGAGGGCAAAACTGTTCTCCTGACATTAACTGTGACGAGTGTGAGGAGTGGGATCAGGGAAAATGGAAGACTTTAAGTTTGCATTAGGAAGACTTCAAAGAGACAGAGAGAGAAAGGCTCCAGAGATGTCTGTCCTTTCGACTCCCATGACGGTTTTTTCCCCTATTCCAACTCCTTTACCTGGCTCCCTACCTTCCAAGCCCAGTGCCTTAGCCAGCCTTAAAGCCAGAGTAGATAAGAAATTTAGTGTTATGGTAAATACCCTAACCCAACTGGGCGTTTCCGTTAAGATCTTGATGAATCAGTTGAGTGCAAAAAGTGGCGTGTCAGTGAAGGAGGTGGCTACTCATCCTGCCGACACTCCTAGACCTAGGTCCCTGTGAAACTCCCCTAAACCTGGGAGGAGGCAGACCGAACGTCCAAGGGAGGTCGGTGGGGTTTGCCCACGGGTAGTTGCCCCCTCAATAGTGTCCCGGCGACACTCCTAGACCTAGGTCACTGTCAAACTCCCCTAAACCTGGAAGGAGGCAAACCGAACATCCAAGGGAGGTCAGTGGGGTTTGCCCACGGGTAGTTGCCCCCCTCAGTCGAGCCTGTTGACCGTTCCCAGGACTCGCCGGACAGCCATTGGAAAGGAGTCCGAGAGGATGTGCACGCTTTATTGTTAAGTGGTTCTGATTCCAGTGTGGATAGGAGACGCAGTCAGCACTTTTCCGACATTTCCAGACCGTCAAAAATGTCGGCAGCTCCTGAACATGTTCCTCCGCACCCTTGTAAGCGTTCCAGGGTTCTGGTTCTGAGTCCTGAACCTTCTTGTGGCTTCTGGAACCAAGAAGACGCCCCTATGTCAACCGAGCTTTTTATATAAGTAACTTACCAAGTAATTACATAGGTATTGGTTCCCGAAGCTACGGCAGCTTAAAAATTCAAAATTTGCTCGGTGGCGCTGTTATCATTAGTGTGTAGGTGACAATGTCCCGCCCACCATCCGGGACTGGAGGAAACAACCCAGCGGAGAGCTCAATTCGTTTTCTGCTGGCTTCCGGTTAACATCGGAAGTTTTCACGCAGCTGCTTCTTCGCTTTTTGGCTTTTTCTTTGCACGAATTTGGTGAAGTATTCAGAATTTGTAGCTTTGTGGCTTGCTACCATTGTTGAATTGTTGTTCAAGTTAACTTTAGATTATTTAGTTAACGATGTCGGATTCCAGTTCATCTAGTACTCGCATTTGTTTTTAGGGTTGTAGAACTAGGCTAACTAAGCTTTCATACGATTCTCATACAAAATGCACTAAATATAGGGGGCAAGAATGTAGTAAGGATAATACTTGCATAGAGTGTTAGGATTGGGAGGATAAAAATGGAAAACCTTGAAATCTCATCTAGAGAAATTAGGAAGAGATAAGAAGAGGAAAGCAGCCATTAGGGCTGAAAATGTAGGGGATGACAGAACTACCACTCCTCCAATTCCACCTTCTTCTCCTATCCTAAATCCTCCTACTTTACCATCTACTCCTGTTCCAGGTTTCCATGATTCTGATCTTAGTGCCATTGCCAGCCTCGAATCAAGGTTCGATCAGAAATTTAGTGTAGTATCTAGTACTATTATGGAAATGGGATCAGCTATTAAATCTCTAATGGAGAAAAATGTAAGTATTGACAGTGCAGTGAGAAGTGATAGTGCTGTGAATAATGAGGTGGCTGTCCATCCCACCAGTGCTCCTAGACGAAGGTCACTGTCCTGCTCCCCTGCACCGGGGAGAAGACATACCGGAGGTCCAAGGAAGGCTGGGGGGTTTGCCCATGGGCAGTCCCCACCCCCACCCCACCCGTTGAGCCTTTCGTGCGCTCCCAGGCTTTGACTAAACGGCATTAGAAAGGCGCTCCTATGCATCAACTTTCTTCTGATTCGGAATCTTTCAGTCCACACAAGAAGCCATATCGCTTCTTCGCGCCCACTCAAGAAATGTGTGGATATTAGCAACTCTTCTCCCCTGGCTGTCAAGAGGTACAGGGAGACTAGCCTACAGCCTTCCTGCAGTTTTCGAGTCCAGCCTGATTCTCCTGCTCATCGTCATCATTTCTTCAGAGACAGTCCTGAGTGCTATAAGCGTTCTAAGCGCCTGACTTCTTCCGATCGCCGAGCGCCCTCCGACTCACGCCAGACTTCCGCTGATGAGTGCCCCGCACGCGCCACCTCACATCAGAATGCCACTGATGAGCGCCCGGTCCCTGCCATCTCGTGCCAGAATACAGCTGATGAGCACCCGGCACCCAGCGTCTCGCACCAGACTTCTGCTCTAGAGCGCCTGGCGCCAGCTCCCGAACTTTCGACACCAACAGCCGAACTCCTAGCTTCTGCTTTTGGAGCCCATGCACCCTCTCCTGTTATTCTCTCTTTCTCATCAGTCCAGTTGACCGAGCTTATGGGTTTTTTGAAGAAATCCTCTTCTGCTCCATAGTCCAAGGATAAATCATTGTCTCCTATCTCTTTGTAGGAGGAAGAGATTGTTCAGGTTTCTACAATTGCCTTTTTATGGTTCCAAAGGCCTCGGGGGGCTGGAGGCCTGTTCTGGATGTCAGCGCCTTGAATGTGTTTGTACTGAAGATGAAGTTTCATATGGAGACCATTCGGTCACGTCCTCAGTACAACAGGGGGACTGGATGGTCATCCTGGATATGCAGGATGCGTATTTTCACGTCCCTGTTCATCCAGACTCAAGAAAATTTCTACTCTTCATTTTTCAGGAAAGGATACTACAGTTCTGGCCCTATGCTTTGGCTTATCAACGGCTCCTCAAGTTTTCACACGAATCCTTGCTCCTCTGGGGAATTGGCTTCACCTTCTGGGAATCAACATCAGCTTATATCTAGATGATTGGCTTCTCCTGCTCGCCGTCAGAGGAAAAGTGTACAGAGGACTTGAGAAGAACTATTCGCCTGACACAGGAGTTAGTCTTTCCATGTATTGCTCGCCAGTTCTGGACCCTCTGGCTTTAACAACAGACGCAATGCTCCAGGACTGGTCTGACCTGGGCATGTATGCCTTTCTGCCATTCAGTATGGTGAGGGAAGTCATCAGCATGTTTCAGTCTCACAGCAACTCATAGATGATGCTAGTGGCCCCATTTTGGCCACAGAGGGAATGGTTCCCGGACCTTCTAAGCCTCTTAGTGGACTTCCCAAGACTTCTTCCACAGCATTGAAGTCTTCTCAAACAACCTTATTTCCTCCGCTATCATCAAGGTTTGTCCACTCTTGCTCTGACAGGCTTCAGATTGTCAGGAAGCTTGTCAGAGCGAAAGGATTTTCAATGGCAGCTGCGAAGGCTATTGCCAACTGCAGATGACAGTCTTCATCCAACGTCTACCAGGCTAAGTGGTCAATTTTTCGTGACTGGTGTCGAAGACACAGTATCTTGTCTTCTAAGACCACTTTAGCTCAAATAGCCGATTTTTTAATCTTCTGGAAGTCTTCTCGGGGACTCGCGACTTCGACTATTAAAGACTATAGATCCATGCTCAATTCTGTCGTTAGGCACAGAGGTTCGGATCTTGCAACAAGTCAGGATCTTAGTGACTTGATTAAATCTTTCGATACTTCAAGGGAACACAGACTACCTTTTATTCCTTGGAACCTAGACATCTTGCTTTTGGCTCTCATGGCCTTCCTTTGATCCTCTTCATTCATCTTCTTTGAGAGACTTAACAAAGAAGACTTCTTGATGGTTGCTCTAGCGACAGCCAAAAGAGTTAGTGAATTACAGGCCATGGACAAGCAGGTTGACTTTTCACAAGGTGATGCGGTCTGCATGTTTACCCTTGGGTTTCTTGTGAAGAACGAAACCCCAGCCACTCCTTGGCCCCGTTCGTTCTCTATCAAGAACCTTACAGATATCCTGGGACCTACAGACCAGGAGAGAGTTCTCCGTCCACAGGGGAATTCAGGAAGAGGCCTTACCTTTGCTGAAAGTTAATGCCCACAAAGTCCGGGCGGTTCCCACTTCACTGGCTTTTAAATGCCAGTTGGCTATACTTCAATCTAATCTACTAGAAACCAGTACATTAGGGCCATTTTCCATGGCTGGCTTGGTACTTGTGGGGGGGAGGAAGGGTAGGAGCATGTTTCCTTTTTTCCATTTCCTTGTCTTTATTTTTGATGATCGAGTTATGGAACCTTTGGGTACTATGTACCTGGGGTACCCACCAGTCATTATCTCCTTTTGGTTGGGTTTGGTATTTTATGTAAGGTGTAGGTAACAATATTCAGTCAAAAAAATTTTTCTTGTACTGCGCCCAGGGCAAGGGCATATTCTTTTGTATAACGCTTTGGCAACCCTCGGAGTACTCCTTGTCAGCGAAGCGCCCACTAAAGTAAAGGCGATTCTCAGCTTTACAGCTGCGCCACTACAGGTCGATGATGAGCACTGACCAGAGGCAGTACCCATCTGTGGTAGCTCTCTTTCAACAGGTAAGGTTACAACAAGCATTGTCCAACGTTGGCTACCTATCTATTTCGAATTCGTCTCCATTACTGAGTGTTTTTGAGTTGTTAGTGTCCATGTATCCCACCTCCTTTCTCTGTGGGATTCAGCACTGTAATTACTTGATACTCATATAAAAATGACATTTTTATAGTAAAGTTTTATATAAACTTACCAAGTAATTACATGATCGGAGCTCTCCCGCCTCCCCTCTAATGGACATTATGCATGAACAAATTGAATACCTGAGCCGTTTTTACCTGTTCTTCCCCGAAAGTGGGTGGGGTCTGTTACCTACACCAAAACAGTATGAGCGCTACCGCAAAATTTTAAAACTTAAGCTGCCACGAAAAGTGGGAACTAATAGTAATGTAATTACTAGGTAAGTATATATAAAACTTTATTTTATTATAAAAATGTCATTTTAGCAGATGGATTAAGTTGAGGACAATATTGTTCTATATTTAATATAGGTACTTTGCTTAGTTCTTCTGATTCTTATCTCTAAAGGATTTCATCAGGTTTAGGTGCAAGGCCAGGAGTTCTTTGTCGTTTTTTTGTTTGTCATCATAGCTGAATGTATGGTTTAAGCAACTATAAATCAGTTGGTTTAGAGAAAATTTTTTTGCAAAGAAAAACCCATCAGTCTGCACTAGCCTTTTGCACTGTCAGACACATTCCAAAAAAGAAGAGGAGCCCCTTTTACCTAGCTGGACATGCATCCATGGAAATCAGCTGCCATAGTGTTGGTCACTTCACTCCTTGTGTGTTTTGCAGTGTCACTGCTGTGCTCTGATGGTTTGATATGTTTCACTCGATTTTCTTTAAATTTAATGGCACTTCTGTTGTTATCAGTAATTTTGATTTAGAATGTAGTCTTGTTTGCAAGAATTGGCCTTTGCGATCATTTTTTCTGTGGCCTGTATCTCCTTTAAATATTCCATAATGATTATTTACTTCACTGGCCAAAACTGTTGTCTAGGTTCTGCATAGCTTGAGGCTTGATTGTTTGGTCTAATTTTTGGGTTAGCTAGATCATTTTGTGACTAGTCCCAACTTCAGGGAATTGGATGGGGTTGGAGGGATTCATAATCATCATAGTATTCAGCTGAGGGAAGACCCTGGCTTTCATGCAAAATATTAAAAGAGCTACCTTGGTACATCTTTGTAAATTCAGCACCAGAAATTTTTTCTGCTCTACTTGGTTTGTGTGGAAAATCCAAGCAAGAACTGCATCTTATCTAGCCAAGTATTACAGACTGAAGATGGACACTATTTTTTTTATTCCATCTAAAGATATCTTCCAATTAACCTGTTTCATCTGCCTGGCCAGCTAAGCTTGGATTAACAGATCCTATCCCATGCAGAGCCATTACCATAAGGACAGATGTCATACTGACAAAATCAGGTAATACAGTACGTACACAATACTTGTTGGCCATTCTAAGCATCCATGATATTTCAGTTGGATCCACTCGTCTAAGTTTTAGACCTAACATGGCAGTTAGTTGCCTTATCCAGTGAATTTAGCTCAAATATGTGCTCTACTAGCCGTGGGTTTGCTCTAGGGCAGGGTGTTCAGTACATGGAGGAGTGAAGTTAAATTGAACACTGTTTATCCTCTTATGCTTAGGCCTATACAACATGGACAGAGGTAACCACCTCTAGTGGAGCTGATTTCAATGGATGCCTGCCTGGTTTGGTGAGAAGACTATGCTCTGAAGGAGCTGCTGACTTCAGCAAAGGCTAATACTTTATAAGCTGAATTTTGTTTTATAAAAAGAAAAATTGGTGTCCCAGACACCTCACTTTTGTGGAAGCTTTTGGAAAACTGCAGTTTGTGCCTAGTACATTATGCGTTTGAAGAAACTTATTTATTGAAGCCCTTCTACTTCCATAGGTATACACAGTATTACTTTATGGGATTTTGGTGAATTAGGTAATGTTGGATAAAATCAATCCTTGATTTTTAACAGGCTTTCTCTTCACCTTGTTATATTTATGTGCCCATTTAGAGCCCTCTGAAGGCTGGACAAGATATAGTTTTATTGGAAATTATCTTTGTATTTTTAGTAGAGTTTTACATACCAGCTCGTCACGTCATACCTCATGCTTTGTGTATTAGTTGTTTTTCACCTAGGCAAATTTCAGATTCATAGTGCGTACAGTTATGCAGTGGAACAGGCTGTCACATAAAGAAAAAGGTGTTTTAGTAGATACCCCTATCTTTTTAAGGTTGTAATGTGTCATATCACCTGTTAGTCTGATGTGTATTTAAATATTGGTGCTCTACAGTCATGCTGTACCTGGAAGATGAATAGTTTTCCAAGTGCTGAGGTTTTTGGAAGTCATTTGCAGTATTTCAGTTTGTCTTCATATTTTTACATTCGAAACCTTTTCTGGGAAATGTAACCTTTTCTGGGAAAGTTGGTTTATGAAAGGCATTATTGAGTGCTTAACCAGAAGTGCATTTGACATTTATATATAGTAAAAAGTGTTTTGAAATTTGGCAAATTCTAAATTTGATTAATTTTACAGTGTGGTTAATTTGCTGAAGACTTGAAAGATGTCAGTCACAAAATAGTCTCTTTTGAGACAGAAAGGAGTTAAATGGTAAACCTGCGTAGCTTTCAAAGCAGCTCTTCAGTGTTTTCTAAGAAATGGTTGTCATATAACTCTTGTATATCTACTTTAATCTTGTTTTTGGTGAATATTTTTCTGAAGGACAGCAAGTCTAACCCTTAGGGTATATTAAGATACTATGGGGTAATATTGTGTAGACATCGTCGTATTTTTGTTCTGAAGTTCTGCCATTTTTCTAGTGTGTCAGTCTTTTAATGATTGTCAGGTTGATTATTAGTAAGCTGTGGCCCTCGGATAATTGTCACTGAAAGTTCTCAGAGAGAAAGACAAAATTTCAGATATTTTTAGTTGTAGATGGTAGCTCGCATTATATATTAGACAATTTAAAATTCTCATTTTGTTTAATGAGCAGTTTTAAAGTATATTTTGCATCTGTACAGGTATTTTGTATCCTTAATATAATGGCAAGTATAGGTAGGCAGGAAACGCTGACCATGGAGACTAAGAAAGAGTTATATTGTTCAAAGAGATGTGTTAAATTTGGTATTTTCACTGGGTTTGTCTACAAAATGTGTTTCAGTTTATTTTGAACTTTCGTCGCAAAGCACCACCTGAGTGTTTTTGATGGGTGGGTTAGCTAACTACAATACGGTAAGATATGTTGATTTCTCTGGCCTACATGTCATCCATGCTTGTTAGCCTCTCTCTCTCTCTCTCTCTCTCTCTCTCTCTCTCTCTCTCTCTCTCTCTCTCTCTCTCTCTCTTATGTAATACTGTATTTTGATTCACACCGCTTTTAATGCCTTTACTTTGTAAATGTGTTCTCCTTTTGTTTCCCATCTTCATAAAAAGTTTCCTTTCACTCATTAACTAAGTTTGCTTGAAGCAGTAAATGTTATGCGCATGTATATTAGTTTGGCAAGGGGTTTTATTGTTGGAAGTACGTAAATGTTTTCCAAAGAACACTCAAAAGTGGAAATGGTGAGGATAAGAGTTTTTTTTAGACTGTCTAGTAATGGAGATTGTTGAAGTAACGTTGCTAGGAAAAAAAGTTAAGTATACCTTAGTTTTACCAGACCACTTAGCTGAGGAAAAAATGATAATTGTTTGCCAGGAGACAAGAGGGTCAGCAAAGTCGTAGAGGTTGGAATAAGAAAAACTGGGTAAAAAATTTAGGGGTACATCTCAACAGAATCTTCAAGGAAAACTATCGTTTTTCGATCGTAAATGCTGTAAGAAAGATTAATTAGCAAATGGATCTTAGAATAAAAGATGAAAGTGGAGAGTTGAGTGGAAAGAGTTTGGAAGAGACAAAGAGTGAAGCAGTTTTTTGTAAATTTGGGAATGCTTGTAGAGGAGACTTGTGGATGTAAGAAGGGTGGGAAAAAGGCATTTCTATGAAGAACAGAAATGCGCCGATTGTTGATAGGAAAAGAAGTAGGAGGATGCGACGTAGTGTCGAAAGCTCATATTTGTTTTTTTATTGTGCTTAGACAAGGAAGAGAACTCATGTGGATAAGCTTAAATCACTTGCCTGTAGAAGTCGTAAAGGTGAAAGCTACCGTATATACAACATACCGAGTTCCAGAAAAGCTAATGACAGTATTGATAGGGCTGCATGTGTAGGGCATTTTAAGATTGATGGTGTGCAATGCCTTTGTTGAATATGATGTAATAAAAGTTTTTATGATGATACTGAAGCATGTAGATGGAAGAGCAACTGGTTTTCAGTAAACTGGATCAGTATAAATTTCCTGTATGTTGTGTAGAGTGAAAGATATTTATAGTAGTAGTGGATAGAGTGGAGTGATGAGAGAAGCCAGAGAAACGACAGATGTATAGAGTGCAGGGTTTTGGGACAAGAGGGAGTGTGGAGTGGCAGAGTTTTGCAGATGATGCATTGTTGATTGGAGATAGTGATAGAAACTTGTGATTGTGCTTGAAAGTGTTTGCAAGAGGAGAAAGTTCAGAGCGAACGTGAGCTTGAGTAAGGTTTCAATGGGGAAGGGAATCAAGAAGATGGAGCAAAAAAATGGGTGATGCAAAGAAGGTACCTGAGTACATGCCAGTCACTTGGACAAGAACAGTGCCTGTGTAAGCCAAACTTGACGTGTGGTGTGAAGGGACTGATGAACCATCTCCCTGAATATAAGAGAATTGTAAATGTTGAATGCAAATTAAAGAACAATTGTTTAAGTTACCGAAATGAATTGTTTGTGTAGAAATGCTGGGATAGGACGAGGAAGTGGCGGAAAAGCTACGGTGGTGAAAAGATGGACCAGAATGCGTTGAGAAGGCTTGGTTATGTGGAAAGAATAGAGAATGATTCATTGATGAAGCGTGTATCCCGTTTAATTCTGCGATATTGGAAGGAATGAGGAAAGCAAGACTTACGAAGTGCTGGATAGATGGCGGGAAGAGGTTTTGAAAAGTAAGGACCTCCGGCTAATATTTCGGACGCGCACACAAAATTTTGTAAGTGATGCAGTGTATGTTGGGGTTTTGACGTACCACTGATGAAGTTTCTGTGTAAGGCTTGGAAGTGGAAAATGTGAACATTATCTACACAAGAGGTTCATCCACAACTTCTCATCATTAACTCAGGGAAAAAAGACTAATTATGTGTCTATACAGCTTACCTGTAAGTCAGAGAATGTAGTAAATAATGATTGACTCTAACATCTTAGAAATTGGTTAATTAGTTTCTGAATAACTTTCAACGCTCTCAGTGCTGTGATAATTTTTCTCTCTCTCTCTCTCTCTCTCTCTCTCTCTCTCTCTCTCTCTCTCTCTCTCTCTCTCTCTCTCTCTCTCTCTCTTGATTGGTTATAGCATCAGAAATTCCCGGAATGAGAGAAACCCACAGAGATGTTCATTTATTAGTCTTTAGCTCAGACATCTCGGCAAGTAACTCGAGGAATTTTTAAATTGGCATCTTGCTCGAGGATCTGCTGAAATGAAAGGCCATCACTGATGCTGTGACATATTTTGAGGAGAGCCGAAGAAGGAGTGTGAAGACGAGAATATCCTGAAAGGTAATTGGGGTTTTTACGGAGCCGAGATTCTGAAATATGCTTAAAGTGACCTGGGATGCCGCCTCTGATGCTTTGTTCAGGCTACACGTTCTCGAGCAAGTAGTTGAAACTAACTAAATATCTCGTTGGTGTAGACACTAAAGACCTAGTTGGTTACATCACAGTAATCAAGGTTCGGCGAGATACCACTTTGTGATAGTTTTCGGAGATTCACGAACTTGGGTCATCCTTTGTAAAGCTTAGAAGTATAGCCTCCCTGCCCCTTTAGTTTTAGGAGCTCGTCTTGTATACTGTATAAGGTTGTACCCATATTGTTATAGTTTGAGGTAGTTCAAGAGATGGTCGAGACAGCATGCAGTCAGGTCTCGGGGCGTTACTTACCTAACCAATGCTCGGACCAAGTATTGGACAAGTGGTGAGAAAGGCTGGACGACGGCTGGTCTGAGCATGGGATTGATTACTAAAAGACTGTCCTTGTTCAGCAAGAATATAAAAAGATATATACAGTACACACACACACACACACACACACACACACACACACACACACACACACACACACACACACACACACACACACACACACACACATACATACATATATATATGATATGTACAGTATATATATTCATCTAAAATCATTCTGTTCGCTTTCTTGAACATACCCACACCAGTTACTGACTGGATAATTAACATAATTTCCAGGGTTTTCTTGTATTCATGCATTTGTACCAGTCGAGCCGACAGGACATGAATAGTAAGTGGAATATTAGTAGCCATTGACATGGTCCATGACGAAGAACCGTAGAAATCTTGATCAACTGTTGGGGATTCATGGGATGTGACAGATGTTTATGATAATTGACAAACAGTGAAATGATGTAGCTACGTAAGCTGCATGTTAGCAGGAGGTTGACACAGTTCGTAATCTGATTCGTAAATATATTGTATCATTTCGTGGGTGGGAATCGAGAAAACAAGAACCGTTAAAAATGAAAATTCGGTACATTTCGGGGTCACTTTTGTAAATGCGTGAAAGGGGTGTTAATCTTTCGAATATTACAAATATGTCGAATGTTAAAGTGAAGAAAGTACAAAGCTAGCCCTGACAAGATTTAACGATGGGAGAGTTGACAAATGCCAGTTGATTAGCGCGGCGTCTCTCGGATGTTCGGGAGAAGAGTTGTAAAATGTTGCCATGGTTACGATGACGCCATCACGACCACCTGTCCTTCAGAACTCCCCCGCATGCCGGCGGCTGCTTTAGCCTCAGGGCTTTTTTGTAGCTCCTTGTATGTAGGTGCTTAAATTAGCTCGATGACGCACGCTTCAGGTAAATTTAGCAGGGATAAAAACCCCAGACTTTAGAAGAAAGGAATGCGTCTGAATGATGCTCAGATTATGCAAGGAACATTGTGGGATATATTGCATGTCGGTTCAACCCGTGATAATGTTTCATACATATTGGAGGAATATATTTAGGGTAAATTTAGTCTTACCGCTTAAATAGAAATGCTTGGTTAAGTATATCTTAGTTTAACCAGACCACTGAGCTGATTAACAGCTCTCCTAGGGCTGGCCCGAAGGATTAGATTTATTTTTACGTGGCTAAGAACCAATTGGTTACCTAGCAACGGGACCTGTTTAAAAACTGGTAAATCTTGCTAAGTTTACAGATTTGTAGGAATATTTCTAAAATCAAAGAAAACGTAAAAGGATGTCAGTAGGAATTGGTGGTTATATGTAGATGCGTTTTTTCCATCAAAATTTACACCAAACCTTTTACCAGAATGTTATGTAAATTTTGAGGGAACGAGGACTTGTTTGTAAAACAATATGTAAGACGGATCTCTTTGCCTTTAATACCCATTTTTAATCAGTAGATTTTTTGTATTATATTTTTGTAAGAAACCTGATAAAAATGCTTTGTCAAGATGTCGTTCCTCGAAAGAATATTTGAATTATTCACCCTCATGTTAAGGAATGGTACCGACATCTGAATATCTGTCGTTGTAGCTTTCTCAAGGTTTCCTGCATCATTTTCCCAATTTAACATCAGTTATGTAATATATATATATATATATATATATATATATATATATATATATATATATATATATATATATATATATATATATATATATATATATATATATATATATATATATATATATATATATATATATATATATATATATATATATATATATATATATATATATATATATATATATAATATATAATAGGGAAAGGCATCCTCATCCTTTAACAGTTTATTTTCAATGCCGACGTTCCTCGTGACGAATTCCTACAAAGCGGCGATGACTCAATGGACGAGTACGAAGAAAATTCGTATACTTGCATATATTGTGGCATCGTAGTTTTCGTTTTTTATTTTATCTGAAATACTCTTTTGTACTCGCACTAGCGTTCATATTCCCAGACTTCAATGGCACATTGCTTAATGAAGACCTGCATATCGACCACCCTTACTTCCTTTGTACATACGATCATTCTAATTCCAATGGGAAAAAAGAAGAAAAGGGAATTGTGACCTCGGCACTTTATTCCTAATGAAGAAGGGATAGCTACAGAGTAAGAATGTTAAAACAAGGCCAAAGCGGAGCCTAGTTAATAGGACAGCGTTTTATATGATGATCTTGGTTATTTTTAATAAATCGCATTGTTTGCAAATATGATGTAACACAAAACAGACGCCAATGAAACTTTTCTTTGTAGATATTGATTTTGCAAGGAATATTTCTTTTATTCAGGACAAGCGATAAATCTGATTTTTATGATATAAAAAAGAGAAATATACTTTTACTTATTTTTCTCTAGCGGGCCACTTTTGGCCCACGGGCACGAGGTTTGACGGCCCTGTAAGATGGTTTTGCGATGAAAATTTAGATGCCATAGATTTCTGTTTCCCTTCTAAAAACGAAGTCGTGGAAATTTCTCGGCAAGATATTTGTACCACAGGTTGTACCCTTCTTTGAGAGAAAATAGACCCTTAACCTTCAAACACAAACACACACACACACACACACACACACACACACACACACACACACACACACACACACACACACACACACACACACACACACACACACTTGGCAGCCCAAAAGACACAAGGGAGCAGCTACTTTGTCAGGAAATGTAAACACACGCACGTGCACATACGCTCTTGCGCCCCAAGTGTGTGTGTTTGCGCGTTTTCACGTGCAAGAAGGGCATCCAGGCAGATTGCAATCGGTACCTCAGAGAAACCGATAAGGGGCTTTTAATGGAGGTTTCATTCAAGCATTCGCTTGCCTTGATGGCTTCACAAAGGGCGAGATGAAGTTCTCATTTCGGGTGACACCACAAGTGCCTTGACATGTCAAAGGGCCCACTGAGATTTTTGAAGTTTGCATCCATATTATTGGTTTGTATACATGTCTGTATTTAATCATATATATATTCATGGATACCCATTAACCTTTGTGAATTCGTGTTTGCATTATCGAGAATAGTTATGAAAGATTTTTCCCTTTAAAAATTTTTAACGTATTTTTAATCTTTCTCATAAAAACTCATTAATCCAGATTTAACGTGGTCAGTGTATCTTGCTGGATTTTAATTTGCAATTACTTTGTCCAACCGTTGAATTACCATCGAAAATTTGTCTGACGATAACATAAGATGTTACTGACTTACCATGGGATTAGCGTCTCTAGCTGTTGACGAGTAGGTTGGGACATGGTCTTAGAACGACCATCAGTTGGGAGCTCTTAGTTATTCGGTATATTAGTCAGGAAAGGTGTTTAATGGTTATATTTTATATATATCTTCCTTCAGGTCAGTAAACGTAGAATGAAAAATTTGTTGACTATCGCTTTATCAGTCTTAACGAAGTAATGTTTTGGGAACTGGCAGAAGATTTATTAACAATTGTTCGTTGCCTAGTCTGGTTACGGGTAGCTCACAAGCATGTATATATTAATTAAGATAAAGGTCCTGGCTTTCATTCAGACTGTTTTTGACACAGAGAGAGAGAGAGAGAGAGAGAGAGAGAGAGAGAGAGAGAGAGAGAGAGAGAGAGAGTATAAACTTTTTCCTTTCACTTGAAAAAGTGAAAGCAGCAAAGCCTTTTGTGAAAATCATGCACTGTGTATTGAGTTTCTTGCTCTAATGTTTGCCCGTGGATTAGTGCTTGATCGTTTCTGACATCCCGGTCTCCCCAAAGGAAGTAAGTGAATGAACTGCATCCATTATGGACGATACTTGTCAAACGAAGGAAACAAAGAAGACGGAGGTGTAGCATTCTTGAAGTTATTGGAATAGAGATAGAGATTGAGATTGATCTACCCAATTGACCGTTGCGTTTTGTGACGATTATGAATCCTGGTGTGCATGTGGCAAAGAGAGAGAGAGTAAATTAGACGTGCAATAGGCAGTTCGTGAGAGCATTGCCTACAGTAACAATATCTACAATGTTTTGCGTAATATATATGGTGTATTTTTTTACCCACTATGCTGTGATTTCGCTCCCCCTTCTGTTTATTTATATTTCGTCTTATTTTCTTACATGCATTTAATACACACAAGAGGACACTGATAGAGGCACTATGTTTTTCAGAGTTCATGGGATCTTACTACTCTGAGTATTTCCTGATTTGCTGATGATTTGCCCCATGATTTTATAGTGATTTTATTTTGTTGACCCACCAAAAGCCTTGTGTAGTATTTGGGTATAGCCTGTACATGAGTACTGCTTCGGACAGTCGATATCACGAACACCTAGCTCTGTGGTGTTCCCTTCCTGGAATTTGTGGCATGAAGAGTTAGCTTTTTATTTTAATTTTGCTTGTAGCCTCTTGACCCCTGCCACATTCAGATACTTGAAAATAAATTCATTTTAATTTTCAAACTGTAGATGTTCTACCTTAATTGACAGGAGTTTTTTCGGAGGCGATGTTAGGAAAAATTGTTCTCCAGTGACGATGAAGAGACCGGGGTGGGCAGACGTGACCAGATCAAGATAGATACTTTGTTATTCGTATTCATTGTAATATTTGTCAAAACTGTATCAGACCCAGTAAATTTATTCTTCTAATTTAAATTATTATAAATAATTACAAATAATTTTGTAAAATTATTGTGAGTCTGTAGATGGCGTTCCACTTTGTAAATGAGTTAGGATTTTTGTTTCACCATCATTACCTATGTTATTACAAAACTGTGAATTTTGAGCGTTAATTTGCCAGTTGACCAAGAGTGGTAATGTGGAAGAAACGCGTTGAAGTAAATGGTTACAAGTGATGAAGATGAGGAGGGGGAAGATGAGGAGGGGGAGGACTATTGTGATGAGCCAGAGTGGGAATGGAGGAGAAGAGAGCATGGGAAACGACGGAGGAGGTAGAGCGATGGTGGGCCGTGATTGTAGGCGGATGACAAAAGAGAGTGGAGAGAGCTTGGCAGGATATGTAGCCGTTATCTCTCTGCTTTCCTTTTTCCGTTCCGTTGAGTCAACCTTTTTCTTTTTGTCTTTTTTCTTCTCAAAGGTTCGCTCCGTTGGGTGCAGTGACAAAGACAGACCTGCGCCAACAACCACCACGCATTTTTTTCCTTTTTTCTGGATGACAAGCACATGTGAGGCTTCGTAATCGTCTGTTGCTATATGTATAGGTGGTGTTTACTTGCAGGCGTTTACTTCCAAAATGGTTTTCTCGCTAAGAAAAACTTTTATTGGAAACTTTATTTTCCGATCTATTGAATAATAACTGTTATTTTGCTGCCATGCCCTTTTGTAGTTCCGACGCCAGTGTGTTTCGCAAACCTTCGGTGTCTAAAACGGGTGGGTGGCAAATCCAAGCAATCCAGTCGTTGGCAGGGTAGCGTTACGTAAACGGGCAGCAGCGATCATTTATTTCGTGATGCAACTGTGGGAGAGGGGCGTTAGGGTGCTATTGCACAAGGGCTTTGTTTTCTTTCCTTTCATGAGCTTAAGCGCAAATTTGCTCAAGCTGGTATATGAATTACTGCAGTGCCTTTGTTTCTTATACAGACACCTACATGACTTGTGTGCCCATGACACACACACGCACATTACATACATACATACTATACATACGTACTATATATATATATATATATATATATATATATATATATATATATATATATATATATATATATATATATATATATATATATATATATATATATATATATATATATATATATATATATATATATATATATATTTATATATATATATATATATTAACTTTATCACATACACAATTGTTCTGTGCATCAGTACAATTACTAACAGGGCCTCATTCAAACTGGATGGTACGGATACTTGATGATGAGGACTGTTTGTCCTAGAGAGCTTGTAACTTTTTCTGAATAAATATCTCCAGTAGATACCATCCAGTTGGAATGAGGCCCTATTAGTATATATACTCTACCTCGTTGAATTTTTTGACTGCAAATGCATTAAGTTTTTGCAGTGGTTGCTCACGGTTTTCCATATCGATCGTTTTCTTATAATACTCATTACGGATTTTTGAACATTTCCTCCAAAGGTGAAGGTGTCATTGTTTAGCTTTTCGTTCGAACCTTTTTTTGTGCGCGTGCATTAGCAGGATGAAGATTGTGCTCGTTGAAATAACAGCGACGTCCGTTTTTAAAGAGCAAAGGGATCTGGAAAGGTCATGTGGCTTTGCCGTTTGCATCTAGCCAGCTGGCTCTCGGCAATGCTTCGACATACTCTTAGTGCTTATCTCTCTCTCTCTCTCTCTCTCTCTCTCTCTCTCTCTCTCTCTCTCTCTCTCTCATTGGCTATTTTTGCTTTACATCAAGACAATATGACAACTGTGTTTGCACAAGGAAATATTAAAATCATGAAACCTCCCGGAGCTACTGTTCAGTTATAATTATGTTTATGAAACATAATTTTATCATATTAATCTTTATCAGAATGTCTTTTAATGTTTATAATTGCTTTAGGCAAGTTAGGCTTTTTATACTACTACTACTACTACTACTACTACTACTACTACTAGTAATGATAATACTGGCGAATCACTCGTTCTGTAACGTGGCAGGAACGGCGCTGAGACAAGGCTAAGGAATTGTATTCCTTCTTAAATGTAATTGTTTTGAAACAGGAATGCTAACATCTTTGGAGGTCACTTCCTAAAAGGGGAATAACGTTTGGCATACAAAAAAAAAAAAACTCTAAAAGGACATAATTTAGTAGTAGTAGTAGTAGTTTACGCTGACTATTCTCTTTTGGTATACAATAAAGCAACTTACTAAATGCCTGACATGCACTCATTAGCTTTCTATAAAAGAAAACTGCGCGTAATAGATCTTGACCCCAAATAGCACTGAATGATTTAAAGGCGCCTTGTATGTTGCTTGTAGTAAAGTGAGCCAAGTTGCCAGATTTAGCATTGTATCCTTTCGTACGTATTTTTTGTTTCTCCCCGATTTAGTGAGGCAATTCCTGCCTTGGTCAGGAAGTTGGGTAAGATTGGTCCATGGAGTAGCCGGCCATCTACACCACACCGTGTTTTGATAGCGGGAATCTCTCCATAGAGCTGAAAGCCAAGAGGCTGTTGGAGCAAGAGGGGGCGTGTCATTGAGGGTCGAGCAGGAAGCGGGGAATAGGGAGGCGTGTGAAGAGTGAGGGAGGAGGGGTGAGGAGAGGGGAACCGGGGGGGGATGCGGGTGAGGGGGAGGTGTATTGATCAAAGACGGGGCCGTCCTCTCGACTCTTGGCCCGAGACTCACCACGATGAAGAGTGGCCTCGCACCCACCTCCTCCTCCCCTCTTATCCATTACTCTTGTTTTACCCTCTTCTTTTCGCTACTTCTCACCCTCTACTCAGCAGAATGTTGGGTTGGAAGGAGTCACTTCGTGGGATATACTGTACAACTGCCCTGAATGGGTGAGGGGGGATTACCGAAAGCAGTTGGATGGCTAAGTTAAAAAGGACGTGTTCAAGTCTCCTGGAACGCCTTCAGAGTTTTCCTCCCCCTCTCGTTCTGGGACTGGAAAATAGCGCCAGCTCTGTCGAGGCATTCACTGGACAACCCTATCGCTTTATGTCATTTTTGCATATTCTGATACTAGTAATTTATCTTCACATCAGTTTTTATTGTACTTGTGTCAGTATGTATTATATATAATATAATTATATATGTATTATATATAATATACATATATTTATAATTAGGTATATATATATATATATATATATATATATATATATATATATATATATATATATACACACACACACACAAACTTAGGGAATTATACATAAATAAAGTGAGATGCAGCTTCCTTTGGTGTGAATATCAAGTGGGATTGAAGGCTGGGTGAAGTGAGAGTAATATACTTTAGCGGCTGTCCATCACAGAAGAGAGTCACGTCCCGGGCACAGCGCCGCCGTCCCTCTCCATCATCCAGATGAAACTCGTTCGGAGACAGAGGGGTAATGAGAGCAAGGGAGCCTTGGGAAATGTTATAATGAGACAGAACATACAAAAAAAGATTCAAGTGCCAGGGAAGAGGTAGAAAGTAGCCGGGGAATAAATTAAAATAGATTGTTAATGCCGGGAAAGTAACGGGCGGGAAGGAAGTGAAGCTTGTTTTGTAGTGTCGGTATATCGGATTTTGGCTGAATAGAAAAAATAAATGGATGGGTGAGGTTTCTGTGAATCTAGATTGCATGTTTATGCTCGGTTTTACGGCGTGCTCGCCTGAGAGTTATCGTGACGATTGAAAGATTTGCCAGATTGCAGGATTGCGAGCAGGACTGGTGCACGCGTTGCCTTGGCCTTCGATGAAAAAATAGAAAAGTTGGTTGATGTGTGGATGGAATAAATGAATGATGTTAGGCATCCGAGTTTTGTGAAATTCTGGAAACGGGGGTTAGTGCCGTCAGTGCTCCTCACGGGGTGCACTGTAGGCATTACTGAAAGTCCTGGCAGCGTCCCTTCGGCCCCCTATAGCTGCAACCCCTTTCATTTTTTGTACCGTACCTCCATTCATATATCTTTCTTCCATCTTGCTATCCACCCTCTTCTAATAATTATTTCATAGTGCAACCGTGAGGATTTCCTCTTGTTACACCTTTCAAACCTACCTACTCTCAATTTCCTTTCCAGCGCTGAATGATCTCATAAATCCCAGTGCTTGGCCTTTGGCCTAAACCCTATATTCCATTCCATTCCAATACCTAGGTATTCAGGTGAAATCAAGTATTTATTTGCAGTTGTGATGGAATGTATATTTGGTTGAAATTGAGACGAAAAGAGAATTCGGTTGACAGTGAAGCCGAAATACGTATGTATATGTTTGGATGACGTTCATTCAAGAAGGAGGGGAGGTGGACCCGGGTGGGGGTACGAAGATGCTGAGCGAAAGGGAAGAGGGCCATCCTGTCTGATTAAGTGGATGACCACGCTGGTAGTGCCAGTTAGTGCCACTGTCGGTATCCACAGATATTTGCTGACTTACCGTGAGTTGTGTGTGAAAAGAGTTTTCGTTGACAGTCGTCATTTATTTATAACCTACCTTCCTTTCGAGGGATGAATTTCTCGCTGCCTGAAGGGTTGGGCCTAAGACTTTTTCCTTTTCTCTTCCTCATGGTGTGACCTCGATAAGGGCTTAGGGTCTTTCGCATATTCTGTGTGCACACAGTCGTGATTGAGTTGTGGCATTGATATATGCAGGAAGCCTCACTAGTCCTCGGCGAAGAGACTGATAACAGAGTAGCGTAAACTTGGCTTATAGCTGCGCGGGTTCCAGGTTGAGACCATCTCAGTTTCTCTTTCTGTAATCTGCAAGAAACTTGTTTATCTTTTGTAATTAATCGTAGCACAGGTAATCTGGTTGCATAATAGTGATTAAAAGACAAATAATGCCTCCTTTTGGCGCAATTTTTCAGAAAACATTTTCCCGTATCATCTACGCTTTCGTTTCATTTGGTAGACGACGTATTCGGTAGATGTTCAATGAATAAATCGCTGCATTTTCGTTATCGTTATACTATATTCTTTTGTTTCCGTAGGGGGGTAGTGCCTCCAGTGCACCTCATGTGGTGCACTGTAGGCATCGCTCAAGGTTCTGTGCAGCGTCCCTTCGGCCCGTACCTGCAACCCCTTTCATTCCTTTTGCTGTACCGCCAGGGTTTCCTCCTGTTACATCTTTCAGATCTTTTTAATGCCAGTTTCTGTTTCAGCGCTGAATGTCTTTGCCCTCAAATTCTATATTCTATCTATCTGTTTTTTTTTTTTTTTTTATTCGCTTTTTTGAAAGCGGATGTTTATTCATGCATATACTTGGTCAAGTTCTGTCAAGCGTTGAAGACTGTTCTGTCAATATCCATTTGCAACTCGAATGTTTACTGTCATCATTTCCTTCAGTGTTGACTGCACAATTAATATCAATTTGTTTTTATTCTTGTTTTTATTCTAATACTTTTTTTATTTCCTTTGCTAATATTTTTATTTACCTCACTTATGTTGAGCGGGATTTCCTTTTCGTGATTACTTTTCTTTTAAAAGCTGTCTAATGTTCACATGAGAATCATAAGGAGGAATGTGCGATTTCTGTTGAGTTGAACGGAGTGAATTCTCCAAATCCTTGAAGATGACGGTTGTTTAGGAAGCATGATGAACTTCTCTTTCTCTTTTCGGTCCCGTTTGCTACATTGATTGCCAGGAGATTATCTGGCGCGAAGGTATAGCCTGGAACTTCTCCATTTCAGGCGATCAGTATAGTGTTTGCATATTAGCTCAAGGTCAATATTTACATCAGTGCAGCAGCATTGTAACATTCTAGCGCACGTGAGCTGTGGTCGAAATTCTAAGATACTGTTTTAGCAGTGGCTCTTTTTAGTGTTGCTTGGAAAGTGAAAATGAAAAGAGGACACTTATTAAAAATAGCCGATGTTATTAACTGAAGGAATGTAGTTGAACATTTGTTTTTGGTAACTAGGCTTTGAGTCAACTGTATTATCAGGGAGTAAAATGAGCTCCTGTGCCCACCATTTCTGTTCTATAAAAATAAATAAAACGGTCACGTTAGGTGGAGAGGCCATCAACATCGATTTCACATAAAGGTGCAAGTAGTTTTTTTTAATCTCCTTCGTGGAAATTTCATGCCTTCCCTTTTTACAACATCGTAGCCTGTGTTCATATCACTTCCCCATGGGTCATTCGATTGGAATATACTCTAACTCTTTGACGTTGATGACAGTGTAAACGCAGAAAGTAAAAGAAGTGTAATATGTTGGGGGGAAATATAACAGACAAGTGAAAATGTGGGTGACTGAAATAGGTCGAATGGTGTTGATATATTTGCTGCGCACTCCCGACAGTGTTTCTTTTTCTATGAAAGGCTCTGTTAATACTTTTGATCTATAAGTGAACATTGCTTTTTCAACCCATTTACTTCTTTTCCGCATGAAGCTAAAATCGCTGAGATTTCTGTTACTAAAAATAAACAGGGCGATGGTTAGAAGTCCCCGAAAATCAATGGAACCAAGATATTTGTTTCATAAGTCCCCGGGCCAGAGCCAGGATGGAATTAGGTCGAGGTCGTGGTCAGATTGACTGCTTCCAAATGCTAGGTCACCATCTCGTTCCAGTGTGTGTGTGTGTGTGTGTGTATGCGCATGCGCGCTCGCACATTTGTATTCCTGGGGCTGGAGTGAGGGATCAAAGCTCATTAGAACTATTTCATTGCGTTGAAAGTTAGTTTGAAAGGGTATTTTGGAATATCCATCTTTTTATCTTTATTTTAAGCGGCATGCCAGAATAGTGCAGTAAATCGCCTATGATGTATTTACGGCCTTAAATAATGTTTTGAGTGTTTATTATTATTTTTAAGCATTTTGTGATTTTAGGGTGTTTGGTCATCCATGGTGTATTTATGATTATTTCGGTTAGAATGTTATTTGCTTTTGTTATATATATATATATATATATATATATATATATATATATATATATATATATATATATATATATATATATATATATATATATATATATAGGTGATCACAAATACAAATACTGAGTGAATTCTTGGTAAGGAAGTGGATATCTCTGACTTTATCCTTTTCATAAGCAGAGGGGAATAGATTGAACCCTTCAATAATAGTCAAACTTGCGACGAAAGAATCTTGGCAGAATATTCCGAAATGATTATACTCAGGGAAGTTGTGGTTAAACCTTAGTCATATATATATATATATATATATATATATATATATATATATATATATATATATATATATATATATATATATATATATATATATATATATAATATACACCTTAAAGATGCAAAAGGGTCCAGTGAAAGCTTCATGTCGGTAGTGAATGATGCTGTTTAGCGGAAAAACGACTTGAAGATAAGAGTTTGTGCTCAAGTATCGCGAACCGTTTCCAGTTTGATTTTCGAATGTTGGTGGTCGAATGATGCTGTTTAGGAAAAACACTTGAAGTTTGAGTTTTTCGTTGTTGAATGTTGATGCGCTGTTGATCAGACTTTCTTACAACCTTTAGTTTGACTGTTTTCGCGACCAAAGTCATTGTAATTTTATGGATGATCGTATTAGTTATTATTTCATTGATGATCGTGAAAAAGTAATTACAAATTTCGTGGTGATCTCAGTAATCGTAATTTTATCTTAAGTGTTTTATAATAGACTAAAATAACGGCAAAACTAGTTTGTGTTTTCATTGGTAAAACCGCCAAGATTTTTATTGAAAACTCGGAGATCCTGGCTGGGATGATTGAAGATTTGGCCGGGATATAAATGTCAAGTAGTATTCTTGCAATATGGGTATGTATAACTCTAGTATTTTCTCATTCTCGTCTGGGAAGAGAAAAAATAAGTATACCTTAGTTTACCCAGACCACTGAGCTGATTAACAGCTCTCCTAGAGAGGGCTGGCCCGAAGGATTAGACTTATTTTACGTGGCTAAGAACCAATTGGTTACCTACAGCAACGGGGCCTACAGCTTATCGAGAATGAATTTCTATCACCAGGTATAAATTCCTCTAATTCCCTCTAATCCTTCATTGGCCGGCCGGAGAATCGAACGCGGGCCTAGGAGAGTGCTAGCCGAGTACGATATCGATCCATCCAATGAGGAACTGTCTGGGAAGAGATAAAGATGAGACAAATTGCCAGTTGAGAGGGTGGCTCAAAATTTCCTCCGAAGAGAAGCACTTGCTATCATGTAAGGGATAAAAAGGCTTTGTTGACTTCAAGAGAAACTTCCTGATTGCACCCAGCAGTCGGATTCCAAGAGATGATCTGTTTTGTGACCTCTTGGAAGCACAGACACAAGAGGTGCTTCTGTTGTTTCCTCCTGAAACTTCGGATGCGATGCTGCTGTAATATTCGCCATATTGTTGCAGATGTATTTTCTTTCCATTTGTCATTCGAATTGTGTTTGGTTATGTAAATTTTGAACGAGCTTAATGGTTAGGTTGAGGGACTCTCTTCCGAAGTCTTTTCTCTCGCTCAGTATTGAGCTTGAGTGTCATTCGAAGACGTACCTATTGTGTCGTGTAAGGGTTGACCCAAGAAGGCGAAAAGCTCTTGAAGTATTGAAGGGAAAGTCCCTATGATGTTTCTGAGGAACGATCTAATCGGAGATTGGAAGGTTAAATCATTAATTTCTCTTAGTAACCTAAATATGACGCGCTTAAATAATTTATTTCTCTTAGTAACCTAAATATGATGCGCAGCGGTGCTCCTTATATATCTGATTCATTTTAGACCCTAAAGGCCAGGGCATAAGAATGCTGTGTATATAGCTTGTTAGGGGTTTTGATGCGGTAAAATACTGCAGTTGCATGTATCCACCAGAAATCTTTACTTATTCGCCATTAAACATGCTGGATCGTTATTTACCTATTCACCTTGCCACCAGCCTCCAGGTGGGTGTATATATTTTTCGCGTTACGTGCAATGAAACTTCGATTATATCTTGTGGTTGATGCAACTTATAATGTTTTCACGTCGTTGTTCTACTGAACGAATTCAAATCAGGATTTTCGACCTCTTTGTACGTTCCAATTTTGACCTTGAAGTGACGTGTTTCCCTTCAGGTGCAGCATACGTTTCATAACCTCTAGATCCTATTTCCAGTTTTGTCGTGGATGCGAGGTGGTCACTGCCAGAAAGTATAGAGACGGAAGTCTTCCTTTGTTCTGTGGAACCTAGAGCAAGAATTAGCTTCTTTCTTTTACTGGTTCTTATAATATTAACGGTGTATTCATATGTGCGTGGTTTTACGAGATTGTAAATACTGAACAGTTGGGACCTCCGTAAACGAAGTTTGGAGGAAATAGTTCTCCCCCCCTCTCTCTCTCTCTCTCTCTCTCTCTCTCTCTCTCTCTCTCTCTCTCTCTCTCTCTCTCTCTCTCTCTCTCTCTCTCTCTCTGTCGTATATGGTATCAAAATATCTCAAGAACTAAAGTTCAGATTTTTTTCAACTTTCAGAAACTAACTTGGGTACCCTCCAGGAGATAATATATATATATATATATATATATATATATATATATATATATATATATATATATATAATTATCGATGTGTCACCATCAAAACCATACATTAGAAAGTATAAGAATTTCAGGAAACCCTAATTTTTTTAGCATGTTTTACTGTGAGGAATGTTGAGCTGCTGTACCGTTGCCATACCTACATTTTCCCCCGTTGTTTCGACGCCAGTATATAGTAAAACATTCATTGAGGTACCGCACGAAATTCATCTTACAGTGAACAGTGATTGGAGCGATAGTGGTTACTGTTATTGGTGGTATTAGTAGTCTTATTTCCAGCGTTGTCTTCATTGATATGATAACATAAATGTCACATTCCTCTACCTTTCATACTGGCATAATGTCTGACAGAAATCAAAATGATATCTTTCAGATCATGCAAATGCTCAGTTGTGTGGTCCTTATATTGATCGCATTTAGCGGGATCAGTCGTCTCGACTCCGTGAACTTCAGTTCGATCCAGTCCCGGGTCTGTATCGCCTAACAACGATTCCCGGCGGCTGGTCAGCTGATTTGTCGATTGATCATCTGTATGAAATGTTTAGTTTACGTACACAAGAGTAATTACCATAAAATATCATAAAAGAGGTTTTAGGTGACGAGTATAGTTATAATATTAATGTAAACTATTTCTGTACGAATGCACTCGTAGCCAACCGTCAAAAAACACAATAATATTAGAAAGGTTCAAACAAGCCGTAGCCCCCGTAGGGGGATAGTGCCATCAGGGCTTCTCACGGGTACACTTTAGGCATTACTTTAGGTTCTTTGCAGCGTCCCTTCGACCCCTAGCTGCAACCCCTTTCATTCCTTTTACTGTACTTCCATTCATTTCTTTCTTCCTCTTGCTATTCATCTTCTTCTAACAATTATGTAACTTCGAGGTTTTCTTCCTGTTACACCTTTCAGACCTACCTACTCTCAATTTCCTTTCCAGCGCTGAATGATCTCATAGGTCCCAGTACTTGGCCTTTGGCCTAAAAACTATATTCCATTCCATTCCTCAGGCTGTAGCGAAACTCGGCCCAGAATGCTTTTACTTCACATACTTAGGCTATATAGGGGCCGAACTAAACGACGATATTGAGTATCCTGTAAATTATCTGCGATACACAGAACAATACTATATAGATTCGCTTCTTTTATGCAGTAGGAGGATGCACACTGCATAATCGCTAATGTGCATTACCAACCTTGATACAATAGAAGGGGTGCAGTTGGAAGAAGTGTAATCTTTTGATGAGCTGCAAAGGTCTTCTTAAACTTTTCAGAGAGGATATTGCACAGGTACATGTCCACGAGGATCCCGACACAAGTGGCTGGACATGGAAATATTATTGCTGCCTTAGATGGAAAGCATTCGGGTGCCCGGATTTAAAGGGGAACCAGCGGCTGTCCTATCTGTCCCCTCCCCCAAGCCCTGCTCTCTCTCTCTCTCTCTCTCTCTCTCTCTCATTGTGTGTTAGTTTTGATGTTCATGTTTGTTTACTTGTATTTATGAATACCGATATAAGTAGGTCGGGCAACCCAATTGACGCGTTCACCTTAACACAGCGCATTGGTATAGTTATTCGTTTGTACAAATCCGGTAGGTCGTTTAGTGCTAGTTTGTCTGCATCTTTTATATTTAGTGTAAGGAATATAAATATTCTTTTATTGATGTTCTTAATTTTCTGTGGAGTAATTTTCCATCTTTATTGATCTGTTGATCAACAGTTTTTAACAATATTTTGTCATGAAGTTGGGTAGAACGCGAGTTTGCGTGTATCAGTTTCCTCTGGATTTTTCCTACTCTTATCAATCGCTGTTTTGGCTTTTTATTCATGTTCATTGTAACATGAATGAAGTTTCTTCAACAAAAGCGCAACTTTAGAATCGAAATTTAACAGTCATTAGATCCGCCAAGTGAATTAATTTCACTTAGTATTAAGAACGTCATTTCACTTGGCTTGAAAACCCTTTCGTTGTCAAAGTGGACGTGGGCATGGCAACAATACGCTCTTCATATGAGCGAGCGTTATGAGAAGAGCAAGTCTTCGAGTCGCAGCTTCACTTCGCCTCCAAAGGAGCAGCTGCGTACGAGTCGTTGGCAGAAGTTTTTGCTCCTCTTTGAAAATGAGTTGTCAAAGGAATGCTGCTGCTGGTTAGAGGAAATCTTTTTTAAATTTAAAGGGTAGGATGAGACAGAGGTCGCTGCCTTAAATGTGCTGCGGGTCAACCTTCTATTTTCTTGTTAGCACGAATCAGTGGAGGAGAAATTTAGGTGGACAGGAGGTGGTACGGGTAAGGAAGGGGTTATGGGAGGGGGTCTTGTAACAAGAGGCGGTGCTTGTAATAGGGGGTTTCTAAAAGTCCCCAATGTGGAGAACGTCCCTACGTATTTGAACACATTTGTTTACCCCTTCAAATGTTGACTATCTTTTTGCAGCAAAAATATATTCAAGAAAGAAAACATACTGCAAAAAACAGTCATTCGTATTAGTTCTGAAAAAACCTCTTAAGTCCATCATTTCACTTTTCAGTTTTAGCTTTTGTAATTATCAACATTTATTTGGCATTTCGAATTAATTGTGAGAACCGTCATGTTCTCTTGAAGGACGTCAGTAGAGATAGTTGATATTTGATCCTATTTGTTTTTGCAATTGCAACCGACATTCAACATTCTGTAACACTACCCGGTTGAACAAGGATCCCTTAATGAAAGGATTTAGGAATATCATTTTGCGAAGCCATAGCTATGGGTTTTTATCCATCATAGTTTGTGGTGCCTTCCCTTGCATTTGCTTTTTTCGTATCCTGGAGGGTACGTCGTTCTAAAGTTGAAGGGTTTCTCTAGTTTGAGTAAGGGAAATGCGTCGATAAAAGTTGAATCGTGTTATCTCTTGAAAACTATGTTGCTTTCATGAAGGGTGCTGTAAGTGTGAAACGTGGTGAGGAGTTAAGTTGTTCATACACTCACGTCCGAGCGCGCGCGCGCACACATACGCATACATCATAACGGTTTAGCAAGCCCTTAGGGTAAGGTTGCCAAAGCCATGACCTTCAGTACCCCGGTTGCAACCAGTACAATCGACTAATATATATATATATATATATATATATATATATATATATATATATATATATATATATATATATATATATATATATATATATATATATATTGACAGTTTAGCAAATCTCTCGGAGTTAGTTTGTCAAAGCCATGCCCTTTACTACTTTGGTTGTAACCCACCACAATCGACTGACCACTAGGTACAAATTTACCTTCAAGGTCAACATGGCCGCAGGGGCTTTTCAGGTGGAGGGACCTAAAAGAAGTTTTTCCCCAAAGAATCGAACTCTGGTCTTTTGCTGGTGAGGCATTATCATCCTCTCTGCCTTTTGTCGAAAGTGTCTGGCGAGCAAAGCCACTTCATCCATCACTTTGCTCTCTCCCATTCCTTCCACACGACTGCGCTTGAATTTGGCTGTTTCTGGACTTTTATGTTTTCCTGGCGCCGGCTCGAGAATTACTTATTTCGGATTGTATTTGATCTTATTGTAGATTTTATACTGGAAAAATTTTCAACTGCAGTATCAGTTTGCTTTAATGGTTGATATTTTATTTTAGCCTAGTATTATTTATATTTTCCTTAAAGATAGCAGATGTTAGCTAGCAATCTCTCAGAAGTCAAAATTGGTCATAGGAATTTTGGATTATGCGACAGTTCCACCTTTAAATGTATTTTTTTTTCACTTGATTACACGTTTGTCTTTTCGCATGCTGACCTTGATTGAAGGATTTAATAACGATTATGAATACTAATTAATAGAATGGAAATAGATGTGCCTTAGTTTAAGTAGCCCATGATTACTAGAGCAAAAATCCCAATGAAGAAATGTCAAAAACGCTCTGAAACTGGAGGTCGATCAGCGCGTGCACTGACGGGAGAGTGACCAGGGTAATTGCCTGAATGCTGCATGCGGCGCATTGCTCTTGACTTGATTGTGAAGGATTTCGTAAGCAAATATTAACTGAAGTGAATTTTAAAGGGACACAGTTTCAAGATGGAATATGACTAAAATAATACAAATGACGTATCACTAAAATGGTTGCGCGTAGACAGCCGTAAAGTTTGGTGCAAAATGTCATCGTAATTTTAGCTTTTTAAATTAAGGTCGTTACTGCGATATGTGACGCCCGCATTGTAATGTTTTCATTGCACGAATACCTATTTGCTTATCGGTGCTGTTTGCTCTACAGTTTAACCTTATTTTCAAATAGGCAGTTTTCAGCCTTCTTTGAACGTTGTCAAGAGTAGGTTGATAATCAACAATAGTAATCATAAGTGAACTACCAACTTGGAAATTTGAAAAACAGCATCACTGGTAATGTTACTTGCTGTCCCTTGTGGTAAACTTTGTTTCAACTAAACACAGGAATTGGGGAGGTCTCTAAAACAGTGTTCAAGCTGTAGCGGGAGGTAAAGGTCAGATAGCCTCGCTCTCCATTCATCTTCCCCTACCCTCCCCCCATCCCAATTGCGCCAATCCACCCCCTTCATCTCCCCATTCCCACAAACCCTCCTTTTCCAATTCGTGGAGTATTTGGGAGTATTTTTAAGAACATCTTTCAGAGCCCCTCCTGACCTTTGGCTGTTTCCATGAGTGTGAGTTCTGGAGGTGGACAGATTTTCAGACTTTGCGCACTTCAAGGAAAGGCCCTTTTCGCTCTCCCTATCTCGCTATTTATGGTGTCGCTTATACTGTACTGAAAACGGAGCCTCTTCTGGAGTATATTGTCATGCCTTGTTTTTTTTTTTCTTTGATATTTCATAATCAACTAGTAACAAATGCCAGCAGTTTTTGATTGCTTTGTTTAATTTTGTAGGAAATTTATTTTCGTGGTTGCTTATTGTTCTCATAGTGACCCCTTGTAAACAAAGTTTTAATTGCATATATATATATATATATATATATATATATATATATATATATATATATATATATATATATATATATATATGCATATGTTTGTTAGTATTTACATGATGATTGTAAACATCAAATGTACATTAACACTTTTAAGCCATTATTTGTGGATCGTGGCAAAATAATAGTTGAAGATATGCGGAGAACCAAGACTTTCTTTTTTTTATTATTTTCCTTGAATTATTAGGATCATTATTGGATGAACGGCAAATGGAATCGAAAGATGTTCGTTGGATACATTAGTGGGATTAACCTTGTGTTATTCATTATCGATGGGTCAGTTGTCTGTGCTTCTCCGCGGAGTTACGTTCGTTTTGTAAGTCAGGAGTCAAATAGATTTGACGATGATAGACTGTACTCTCATTCATCACCAAAATTACAGATATGTTGAGGAATTACTTATTAGCATTTCACTCCTGGTTGGATCAGTATTAGTCCACGCAAGAAAAGAAACCCGCGATGTCCCTCCTCAGACACTTTCCTGGTTGGCTGGGCGTCTCACGCATGGTCATGCGCTGTCATGTCTGATACCGGTGGAATAACTTGGACCTTGGTATTGCAGTAACGATTTTCTCATTTGAAAGCGAATTATGTTTTTTGTTTCGTTCGCAATTGGTTACGCAGAAGAAGAACGTTTTCATGGCGTATTTTATTGACGAATATGATCTGTGCGCCTAGACCTAATTAGGCACACACACGGTGTCATTGCTAGTGCTCATGTTTTCTTGCTAAGTTCCTTATTTTTTGCTCCATTCTGTTAATGTCAGCACTTTAGTCTTCATTTGTTCAAGTGTATATTTGTTTTAAATGTAAATCATCAAGGGTTAAAATAATGTTGAGTGTTTTCTTTCAGTTGAAGTCACTTAAATCAGCTTTACGTGGCATTTGTACTTGAGTGTTTTCAAGACTTGTATTCTTTGAAAACAATCTTCATAATTACTATTTGGCTGCAATTGCAGAATATTTGACATTTTTGCTGCTTGTCAGGACCCGCCGGGTCCATGGAAGACGTGATGTGCTTTTGGTAATGGAATTGTGATTATTTTTTAAAATGAGTGCGTAAGTGGAGTTTTGTAATTCAATACATAAAAATTAGATCAATGAGAGAGAGAGAGAGAGAGAGAGAGAGAGAGAATATTCTGTGCTGGTGTCTCGAATTTCCCTTCCTTATATGCCGGGACCTGATGAGGAAATTGATCCCGATCATTTGCTTGATCCTTGGAATCCTTCACTAGACAGGAAGCAAGGGCAGGTTGCTTCCGGTTGCTTTGAATTAAACACACAAGGTTGCTCTGAAGGTGAGCTCCACGGGAGTAGTTCATGTGGGGTTGGTGGTGGTCTCGAGGATGGAGTAACCTATGATGTTAGTCGTTTAAGGTACCAGTGCTTAGTGTTAACTACGAGATTTGTGTGTTATAAAAATCACTAAAATAATGAGAAACTCTAGAAAGCACGGAAACTTATGCTTGAAGGAGATACAAAAGGATGTAGAGTTAAAACGGTGTTAGCTTCTGTCTTGTTCAGCTTTTATTTTTCATTGTAATTCTACTCGGAACAGCACTTTTTTTTTATAACCGCTGCCTCCGAGGTCTCCCATTCAGTTTTGCTTCCGGTCTCCACCCTATCCGCTCACCCCTTCCCTTGTACTTGAACTTGCCCTCTTCCGTCATTGTTTCCTTGCTTTTTCTTTCCTGTTAATACCTCGTTATCTACGCCAGTTTGATTACCACTGCTGATTGAGTGCTTTGTGGCTCTCACGCAAGTAAATGAAAAATTATTTCTTTTCACCGCCTTTTCTTCTCTTTTTACGTGTTACGTTGTTCAATGTTAAGTTTTCGAGTGCCTTTATACTTATTTTGATATAGGTTTACACGTGGTTGGGATGTAAGAGCGGAGGAAGTTGGAAATCCAGCCCGAGGGAAATAGGTTGCGATTTAAAGTCATCGGAAGTTGTTATGGAATTTGTACCAGTCCGTGAGGTTTTGCGTTTTGGTTTATTTTCCATTTACATATCATCTCGGGAATTTGGTGGTATTCTTCTCTCAATGAGTACACAGTATTTTTGGGGAACAAGTTTTCTCTTATGGCACCAGAAAGTGTCGTTCTTCCGATTTTCTGCATGGAGTTGCACAGAGGATGAGGCTGCAAACTCTTACCCATTTCCGCTCACCAGTAGCTTGTCGTGGGGTAGACTAGGAGCCTTGAAGAGTATGACTGTTACCGGCTCTACCAAGTCCGCGACGTTGTTCAGTCAGCCACTGCTTGGTTGTTGTTTATTTTTTTTTTAATGAAAACTGAAACTTGCTTTTACTTGCGTCTCTTTTTTTCCACTGTAGTCACTGAAAATAGTCATATTGTGGATGTGGATATTTGACATAGATATTCTTTGAGGATCTTTATTATTATGTCATTCCGTAATTGCCTGTGGCTATTTTATATATGGTATTTTACAAAGCATCTCCTCTTGCCGTTATGAAGTTATCCAGGTGAGACCCACCGTCTTAGTTTAGTCACTCTTCAGTGGCACTTCAGCATTGATTACCGATATTCTTGTGTTGAGCTCGCAGCCACCCATTGTGTGTATTTGAGAGAGAGAGAGAGAGAGAGAGAGAGAGAGAGAGAGAGAGAGAGAGAGAGAGAGTCTTTTCATAACTCACTTGACCCAGCACTGTCAACTACTGTTGTTTATAGATTTATTTTGCCATAATAATAAAGGCTGGAAAAGCTTATGTTTCCAACGCAAAAAAGGTATACTCTTATTTTGTGATCTCTCATGTTGATTACAAATTATTATTATTATTATTATTATTATTATTATTATTCAAAAGAGCATTTCATCAATCTTTGCTAAGTATATATATATATATATATATATATATATATATATATATATATATATATATATATATATATATATATATATATATATAGTACGTGTAATTATTTATTTGAGATAACCTATTGTTCTATAGCTATAATGATGCCTCGCTAGTAATAACTCTCCTTCTAATATTAGGGGCTCCTTTGTTTGACTGAACGCAGGTATCATCCTCCCCCTCCCCCCCACCACCACCATGTACACCCCATATACTGTGGCGCTGTTGCCGATATTCAATGAAAATGATAATATTGTTGATTTGTGTAAATATGGAACATATTTATAAGTAATGTGCGGCTTTACCTTCTGTTTTATGTTTTTCTTCAAGTAAATTTTTTGTTTATCAAATATTATTTGTTTTAGGACTTGATTTTGAATAGTTATGTAACCATTTTTTCCTTATAGTAAGTTCCTTTTTATTTTTATAATCTTATGGGATTATGTTATTTGTACTTGATATTTTAGTTTTCTTGTTAATAATTTTTTTCTGTATAGGCCATGTACTTGCAGGAACAGAGATTACTGTTTACTTTGTATATTTTGTATTATGTCACGTTGTGGACAAATTTGTACTAATTATTGTATACTTTTGTCAATAAAATAACTAACTAACTATGGAGCAAAGTTACTGCGTCTCATTAGTTTTTTTACAGTGTATTGCGACGTTAATAGGAATAATTTTAAATCTAAGCAAAGCTGAGCTTGTTATTCACTATCGTGCAGCTTTTTGTTTGTGTAGATTGTGAAAAGTATTCAGCTTTGGCATTGTTGTAAAGAGGAACAATCTATTCTTCCTCGGTTGTCCGTCTCAAACGACCACTGGAGCCTCGAGAGGGAAATACACCTCCTTTAAGCTCTTGCCCTGAAAAATGGTGATGAGGATGCTGTAAGTACCTGCT
>NC_089760.1:4592500-4652500 GCF_040412425.1 Macrobrachium rosenbergii | reverse complement strand
AATTAGAAGTTGTATCAAGGTTTGATTTCTTACCGTGACTTTTTGTTTTTTTTATGAGAGAGAGAGAGAGAGAGAGAGAGAGAGAGAGAGAGAGAGAGAGAGAGAGAGAGAGAGAGAGAGAGAGAGAGAGAGAGCTTTTATAACTGAAAGCCATCGCTGGTATACGTAGCTTATATATACGATCATAACCTCTTTCATAAATGTGTACCAAACAACAACGACAGATATTACTTATTTTATCCCTTATAACATCGGAAATAAAATCTTACACGCAAGAGTTGGTCTAGTGCGGTGAAGCAAAGGCCTTGAGTAGTGTAAACCGACCGACATAGTCACGCGGTGATGCAGCGCAAAAACCATCTTTGCAGAACAATACTCCAGCATTCCGAATGAGCAAGAGAATGCTGCTATCGGAGAGATGATTCATGCACTGATCGAGTCCAATTGACATGACTGTCATGCATGTGCTCCATGTGTTCAGCGGAGCCAATTAGCATTACTATGTGATGAGGTTCACGGCCTTGGGACTCCAACGTATAGCCATTAGTGCTGAGACGTCCTTGTTCTAGAGCCTGAGTAAGAAAAGCTTCAAATGTCTTTTTCTGTTGTATTTTAAAACCGCATGACTTTATGCAAAATGTGTGATCGTTAAGGCAATTCATCGTTAAGGCAATTCATTTTTTCTAAAGTTGCCTTGTATAGACTTGGAAAACAGATGTGATGAATAAACGTGACAACAGGCTCATACTGGATGTCAGGAGGAAATATATGTTGAGTCATGTTCCTTCCCAAACACTGAGCTACACACTCACTCATGAAATAATATCTGTTTGTAAGTGCGGGACATGCACCCCTAACTTCTCCATCTTGCTTGTTCATTAATGACAACTCAGGGTTGGTCATGCCCCATCTTTACTAGAACACTTTTAAGGGCGAACAAAAATAATTTAGAGCTTTTTTTTTTTTTAAATGGAAAGTATAAGGTCTTGTTACGCTGAATATATGATGATATATATATTTTTTTTAAATATATATATATATATATATATATATACATATATATATACATATATATATATATATATATATATATATATATATATATATATATATATATATATATATATATATATATATATATATATATATATATATATATATATATATATATATATATATATATATAATATTTCTTTAATATTCACAGATGTTAAGCTACAAATATCGTTTAACATCCAATTACACACACGTATTGTTTAGTATCCAATTGTAAGTTATTCCTGAGGTTTAGTGAATTGGATCAAACAGTATTTGTGGTGTATTATTTGTGATATATATTTATGTATGTATGCATTATGTATATTTATATATGTGTGTGTGATGTATGTTTATGAAATGTCTGTGTATAAATCACCTCATACCGTACATTCTTAGTGAAAAGACCTTGTACATTTTATTTTAAGAGAGAAAAAAGTCACTCAAAATTGAATCCCGGCAGACTATTTCTGTTCGCCTTTAAAAGTGTTCCAGTAAAGATGGGGCATTATCATCCATGTGTTGCGTCCATGATGAAAAAAGAAAGACATTAGGGTTGCGCATAACTGTCGTAAGTATTGTATGCGTGTGTACATCTGGTTCAGAAATTCAGCTACCCCCGATGAACACAAATTTAAAGCCTTGACTGTATTGCAAGTTACTGGAATGAGTCATGGGCAAATAACGCTTTGCAGCATTCTATTGTCAAGTGATTGTTGTCCGATGTTTCTTTAATTAGTTTCTGTTGCTTTGCAAGCTTTCGGAGAGCTTTGTGCTTATGTCGAGGCAGTGACAAAAGCAGCCATCACAGGACGAGGGAGTTTGTGATTCATAGCCTTTTGTATCTCTGAATCCGAGTACATTAGGAAAATTAGAGAAGCCAGATTTTCTTTTGTTGCTTTTGAATGTTATTGACGTCTTGGTCTCTTTAGAACTATTATTGATTTCCTTTTGTTGATCAGCATTCTGTCGGCGATCGCTTTAGTATATGTTGTGAGCCTGAGGGAATGGTTGTTTATCTCGAATGCACATGATATGAACCATTGAAAGGGGTTCTTTGAGGTTATTTTTCCCAGTTCTAATTTTGCTGGGGAAACTTATGCACTTTTTGTTTTTCATGGTTGGATGGAACAAACAAATCGACAAATCACTGCTAATGTTGTTTGATTAGGGTGCCCAAAGCTATAGCTGACATTCGACTTGCCCTTGTTGTATAATGATATAAGTCACGTCGTCAATGAAAGAATAGAGAGAGAAAACATATGTTCGTTCACGTCGTTTTTTTTTAATAGCGCCAGAATGACTGTATCTTGGGCTTTCGTCATTTCCATCGCTCACCCTGGATCGGATCCATATGTCTAACATAACACTGTACCTTTCTTCCACATATCTTCACAAAATCCCCTATTTCGTAATGCCTTTGCACGAAGTTCAGCAAATAGTGTAAGAAGTAACTCCATCCTCTATAGCTACGTTCTTACATGTCTTGATGTTATTGCTTCCTATTATAAGAAACACAGTCTGGAAAAACAAGGACATTTTGAGTAATGCTCTCATACAGCATGGGAAAAATGCATTTCATACATAATTGCAATGTGAAGGGATTATTGAGGATTAGTTATGCAGAAAATAAGGATTAGTGTCCAACTCGAGGAATTCGTTACGTTGTGGCCTGAGGAAACTATTAAGGGACTTTTTAGTATGCAGGCAATATGAGTTGCAGAATGATAACAATTTTAGCAATTTCATTGCTCATTTTGAAAAATAAAAGAATATGAACAATTTTTTTAAAACACGCTTTTATTAAAATGCACTGAAAAGTAAAAAATAACTTTTTGAGACACACCAGGATTTTCTTACAATTAATCATGTCTACAAAAGTAAAAGCATGGACATCAAATTGGAGAGAAATGCTACAAAAAGAGAAATATATATTTTTTATTTCTTGTGGCATTTCCTTCCATGTTTGGCCCCAACGCTTTTATTTTTGCAGACATGATTAATTGTAAGAAAATCCTGGTGTCTCAAAAAATTGTTTTGTTCATTTTGGTGCTTTTTAATAAAAATTTAATTTTTTTATTATATTCATTCTAGTTTTGACAGAAATTGTAACCGATTTATGATTGTAGGTAACAAAACTGAACATGATATCCTGTCGAGCCAGTGAAAGTTTGAGAAATCCATAGAGTTATTAACTTATTCTACTGAGATAAAGAAGGTGTGAAAAAGCCAAAGATTTTCATACAAATCCTTAGATACTGGGAGAGGTCACTGTAGGTTCACGAGAGGTGACGTCACTGCTGACCTACTGATCACGTAAGGTTGTATCATCACCGGGATTCAGTAATCATGCAAAATTTCAAGTCCATCAGATGAAGGGAACAGGTCGAAAATTAAGTTACAAGTTTTGAACCAAACCAACAGACAGATAGGCGCAGAAGTCGAGTTAAATAAAAGCATGTAAAAAATTCAAATTTTGTAGTAATGCTAATTGTCAGCCATCAACACGTCCAGCAGAGGACCACTGTGAACTATATGTCTTGAGACATATCTGTCTATGTGGTAGACTGTATATATATATATATATATATATATATATATATATATATATATATATATATATATATATATATATATATATATATATATATATATATATATAAATTATATTATAAAGTTTATTAATTTATCTTCAATATTAATTCTGGAATCTTTTCTATACTAGTTTTTTAGGCTGTACTCTATATATTACAATGTAATAATCTAGTGCAGCCCTGAAGAAAACCATCGGCTATGTCCAAAACACTTGTTGGCTTTGGAGTAAATAATCATAACAGCCTAGTCGCAGGTTTTGTTCACCTATTGAAATTCTGAAAATTAAAATTAACCATATATATATATATATATATATATATATATGTATTATATATATATATATATATATATATATATATATATATATATATATATATATATATATATATATATATATATATATTTTGTAACTCAAGCACTACCTGTATATATATACAGTATACATATATATATATATATATATATATATATATATATATATATATATATATATATATATATATATATATATATATATATATATATATATATATATATATATATACAGTAAACCCCCTGTATTCAAGGTTCTCACAATTCATGGACTCACTCATTTGGGTTTCTCTGTGGAAACATATCTACCCGTTATTCGTGGAAAATTATATTCGCAGTATTTTTCACTAGGAAATATTCACTAATTACTGTATTTTCATATAATTTTCATGAATAAAAATACTTTTGTGATAAAACTATTAAAATACTCTGTATAAGCATTTTTACAGGGTTTTTCTTGTGTTTAAACTATCAAAATGGGCAGTTCTAAGTGATTTTAGAGGGGTTTTAAGTATTTATGCTTTTAGCTATTCACAAAAGTGCGGTATGCATCCCCACAAATATGGGGGTTCACTGTATATATATGTATATATATATATATATATATATATATATATATATATATATATATATATATATATATATATATATATATATATATATATATATATATATATATATATATATACAGTGATCCCCTTTCTATGTGGGATAACAGAACCCCCCATGATAAGTGAAATTCAGAAGTAGCATTGGCCCCTCCCTAGGGAGGCATATACTGTACTGTATATACATGGTATATATTTAAAGGCTTTATAGCCTTTCACACTGTTATAAACACTTCCTATGCACTTAAACACTGTATTACTATTTTGATCTCCTATCACAGTAACATGCATAAAAAAAGATCGTCCCATATTTGTAATGTTTACGTTCTGAGAATCAGCTGACTGAGGCTTCACTACTAACGAAAGAATTAGGAAAATCATTTTTTAGTTGCTAAAGAAACAAATTTATCAATGAAATTATTTTTAATTCTGTACATAAAAGTTTATGATACAGTAATTCATATTTCATTGAGAGAGAGAGAGAGAGAGAGAGAGAGAGAGAGAGAGAGAGAGAGAGAGAGAGAGAGAGAGAGAGAGAGAGAGAAATGGTGTGTACTGTACAGCACAGTATTTTGGGACGAGACTAAGTCTTGACTAAGTCTTGACAAGCTGGTGATGAGAGAGTATACAGTATCCTTGAGTTAATTTTCATGTATGAAATTCGGATTTTAATTATTTTTACAGTGATTTAAGATGAAACATCAACAGTGATAAGATATTCTCTTATGTACCACTCCACGTGCCTTGTCCGAGTGCCTGTATTACTATTTTGATCTCCTATCACAGTAATATGCATAAAAAAAGATCGTCCCATATTTGTAATGTTTACGTTCTGGGAATCAGCTGACTGCAGCTGCTCACTACTAACGAAAGAATTAGGAAAATATTTTTTAGTTGCTAAAAGAACAAATTTATCAATGAAATTATTTTTAATTCTGTACATAAAAGTTTATGATACAGTAATTCATATTTCATTGAGAGAGAGAGAGAGAGAGAGAGAGAGAGAGAGAGAGAGAGAGAGAGAGAGAGAGAGAGAGAGAGAGAGAGAGAGAGAAATGGTGTGTACTGTACAGCACAGTAGCTTGGGACGAGACTGTATACAGTATCCTTTGAGTTGCTTACATATGAAATTGGATTTTAATTATTTTTACAGTGATTTAAGATGAAACATCAACAGTGATAAGATATTCTCTTATGTACCACTCACGTGCCTTGTCCGAGTGCCTGTGGGTATATAATGAAGCTTCCAGTCCTTGCGCGTCGGTCTCACAAGCCGTTCTTCTTCACGTAACATGATGAAACATCGCTGTTTTCCGCAATATGGCTGCCGATATGGCGGTATACTTTTAATTTTAATTTTCGATGAATATTTCTGAAAAATCCGATGCAGTGAAGCATATTTTTGTTTAATCTCATTTTGTACTGAATTATATGTCATAATGCAATGAACCAACAGTACTAGCAGATATTAATAACTATTAATGGAATTAATGAAATATTTGGTCTTCATATATTGCGACTATAATTGAAATCTCCGAAAATCCATTATATTTTCTCTTATAATATACATACGTAATGGAAAAATCCATGAAAGTCGTGAATCATGATAGACAAACCATATGTAGCTTAGGTTCACTGTATATATATATATATATATATATATATATATATATATATATATATATATATATATATATGTAGATTTTGCTATGTATATATATATGCAGGTAGTGCTTAGGTTATAATCATTTGCCTTGCAATAATTTGATTTTGCAATAGGGTTAGCAATTAACACCAATATGACAATATTTTGAAAATATTTTTACATTTCGAGCGTGATGGGTGGAGGCAGCAGCGTACAATCAGGCAGCGAGAGAGACCAAATTACAATAGACTGACTTCTTTTCCTCCGTCTCTTTATTCCATCTTCTAGTTAAATAAGTTGAAAAAAGTAAAAGTGAATGATAAAAGTATTGTTAGTAATGATATACTCATTGAATAAATGAGTACAGCCATAACTGAACAAGAAACAGCTGTTTTGCTAAGAACAGCCGATTCGGATAACAGCTTTTTTGCGTACATTTTGAATCATCATGCGATGGTAAGCAATTACCATAGTTATGTTACAAATGATGTTAAGCAGAATAGGACTTATATATTTTTACATTATACCCTTATTCGCTATGGAGAAAAGAGCGGCAACGAAATATACCACTAAATATAAGCTGCAAGTTGTAGCTGAAGCTAAGAAACAGTGTTCAAGCTGCTAGTGACTATAAATTATCATGCATCGGCAACATTTCCAAACTAAAACATTGATCGCTATGTTTGTATTTTATAATACAGTAATATGAGAATACATACAATACTATTGGATACAGTGAAGTAAAGCATAACTTTTTAAAATATCCATGGAAAAGATGCTTATTCATTATGTTTGTATTGTATAATACAATAGTAATATGCGAATAGTACATACACTCATTATACATCTTGTGTACGATGTGACCCCCTTAAAATTAGCTTCAAAATTAGGTCTTCAAAAGTCGCACAATACACGAGTATACAAGGTAAACTTGTTTAAACTCAAATTTGTTGCTTTATCATCCCCCTCCTATTCCGATTTTTAGTTTTATGTAGCCATCACCGTTCAAGTGTGCTGATGACAGACCAAATTTTTGGGAGTACAGTACTCCGTACAGTACTGTACACGTCTGATTCTTGTTTGTGTTATTCAATTTCTTTTTGCACTGAATTATCGTAAGTCAATCTGCATTGAACCTCTGGTTAAACTCTTTTAATAATAATAAAAATCCATAATCAGCTGATATTAATAATTACTATACCGTTTATGTATAGCGTATACAGTAAACCCCGATTCGCGGGGATGCGTAACCCCGCTGAAGGGCTAAAACCGTGAATACTTAAAACCCTTTAAAAACACTTAGAACTACCTATTTTGATAGTTTAAACACAAGAAAAACCCTCTAAAAATGCTTATACCTGAGTATTTTAATAGTTTTATTGCAAAGAGTGCATTTAGTCATGAAAATGATATGAAAATACAGTAAATAGTGAATATTTCCCAGTGAAAAATACTGCGAATGGGCGAATTTTCCCTGAATAATGGGTAGATACATTCCACAGAGAAACCCACGAATACGTGAGTCCACGAATCGTGAGAACACGAATACAGGGGGTTTACTGTGTTGTATAGTGTAGGCTAGGCTACCATTTACGTATACTATATACAGTGCATCCCCAACTTATGGCGCCACCGACTTACAGTGGTTTGATCTTACGGCGCTTTTTCAGTTTCGTTAACATCGTTTTACCGTGCTGTTAACGTTATTTTACAGTGCTGTAACTTGATGCAACATCAAATTACGGTGCCGTAAGCGCTGTTAATAATGCTAACAGCAAGAATAGGCATCAAGTTAACGACACTCACAGCACTGTAACTTGATGCAACATCAAGTTATGGCGCCTTAAGCACTGATAACAGAGAAAAATCGACTTGTGGCAGAAATTATCTTACAGTGCGGTGCTGTAACAGATCCCCTGCCATAAGTTGAGGACGCACTGTTTGTGTTATTCAATTTCTCTATGTACTTAATAATCATAAGTCATTCTGCTTGAACCTCCAGAATTAGCTGATATTAATAATTACTGTATAGTGTAGCCTAGGCTGTCATATATGTATAGATGGTACTAAATACCCTAGTATAGGCTAGGCTAAACTCGATATATGTTTTTTCCAACAAACGATGGGGTGTTTGGGACCTAACCCCATTGTAAGTAGGGCAATACCTGTAATAGACAGATAGATAGATAGAAATAAATTAATGGGCCAAAACTTCAGCACTTTATCCACTGGTTCACAAAAGGCAAAAAGAGAGAGGAAGAAGAGAAGGTTGAATAGAGTAAAAGTCATATATAATGTTTTTGCAAACTGTCCTGCAGGCTATCATGCTTCCCAGTTTTGCTTTCATGGGGGATATTACTGTATCGCATTACACAAAATTTATTTACAAGTTTTCATTTAGCATGATTTTATTTCCAGAACAAGTGAGAGAGGGTTTCATTAATGCAATTAGAGATTTCAAACCATGGGCATGGTCATAGTCTGCAAAAATTATATAAAATGGCCTTGAGAACTGCCCAAGTTATTTGAGAAAGTAAAATATAAGCCACTTTAGTTCACTGTTACCTTGAAAGCATTATAATGCACAATTTCCTCTGTGTTATAGAAATTTTCCAATGTGTGTGTGGAAAGTTTTTTCAGTAAGCTTTTATTCACGAGTTAGACTTTCCAGGACTATGATGCTATTGCTTTCGCATTAATTTGTTAATACTGTAATTATAACAGTTCCTTTCAAGTGTCCTGGAAAAATGTGGGTGAGAAAGGAAGATGTGGAAATGCTGCCAGGTGGAAAGTTTATTTGGATGAGATTTTCTGAATAGAGTGAATTATTAAGTCATATTCTGGAGAGCATGCAAAGCCTTTCATTTGAAGTTCCTTAGAAATGATTCTCTGGAGATAAAATACTGGTAACATTGCTGTGGAACTGTACATTATTCTTTTACAGACAATACCATGATTCATGTATATCAACAAAGAAATACCTTGCTTTCTCAAGAATCAAATCACATTGCATTTAAACCAGTTAACATTTTTGGGACTGGTGGAATGACATAAGCCTTACAAACTGAGAAATTTGATGATAATTACTGTCAAGGGAATTTTATTCCTTCCCTTTTTGAAATGGAAGTGAATAAAACTGGGTGGAAAGTAAAATCCAGGTATTAACTAATGTTAATGTTACTTGGAAGTTTTTACTGTGTATCAATTAATTTTATTATAGTATAGTTCATTTCTACATTCTTTTACTTTGCAGAGATTATGAATGAGGTGATAAAGTCGAAAAAGAAATCGGCTAATACAGACTGGCGTGTACTGGTAGTGGATCAGTTGGCTATGCGCATGGTGTCAACATGTCTCAAGATGCACGAGATCTCAGCAGAGGGAATCACAAGTAAGTACATATCTGAAATTTCATAATTACTGTATAAAAGTTAGTGAATAAGAGTCTGTACTTGTATACATAATTACTATTTTTTTAAATGTACTTCCTTTGGCTTTTTTGTTTTGGAAAGCTGTATTCCTCATGAAAAAAGTCAACTTTAGCAAAGATATAGACACTACTGTAAATGTTGCCCCTTACTCGATCTTTCAACTTTTGAGAGAAGGGTTTCCTTTGTCCCACACACAGCAAATGCTCATTGAGGGCAATTGGACCATCACTTGTAGTTATATAATGCACCTCTATTTTGCATAAATTTTTATGTTTTGTGGATTTGGAAGGCCTTTCTCTTAAATTTACTACATGATTTTTTTTTTTGGCAACATTGTTATAGGTATCATTTCCTGTCTCCCAGAGTCTCCAGTTCATTTCATTTTTTTTCTGTCATTGTTTTAACACATGCTCCATTTTCATGTTGCAGATTTGAGTCACATGTCTTGTGTAGTACATGTCATACAACCCTAATTTTTAGTACTATAATTCTCATGTTCTTCAATTTTATTGCTCCTGTTACCATTTTCTCAATTTAGTGCAATTGATTTTGCCATTGTCCATAGCCTTTGCGTGTAATGTCAGCCATTGCCATTTTTTCAGATCAATATAGAAAACAATTATTGTATTGTACAGACATCAAACTGAAAAATGCTGACCTTGGGATTGAAGAAGGTGTTGGGTGAAAACAAAGCAAGAGAGGTTCTCATTTTAGCAATTTAACTCTTTGTCATACTACCCGAGATCTTTCTTTACCCTTAATGTGGGATAGTCTTCCTCTCATTTTTATGGGTGTGATGTTTGGAAGTTTCCAGAGATGCTGAGAAGCCATGGTATTTTACCCTAATTTATATAGCATTTATTCAATAATCGATGCTCATGGCTTTAGTGGTTTTTTTTATCTACATTTTACTACATTTCTCATCTCTTTGCTGTGTTCTTTGTACACAAAGGCATTTTGTTTGTGGAAGCATTATTAGACTTTGCCTTGCATCTTCTGAATTTATGCAACTTATGAATAAAACAGGTTTTGACATAGGAAAAACCTGTTTTTGGTAGTTGCTGTTGAGTCCTTAAGGAGTTACCCCTCCAAGGAGTTACCCTCCATGGTCTGCCAGAGCTCCAAGGTGACTAGACTATCAAAGAAATATCTTTTAGCCTGGTCTTGTAGCCAGATATTGAGTCGTAATGATAAACACTATAACACATGATGGAGTATAATGGACTCATAGATAAGAGGGCATTTTCCCTTATCTTCAGCAAAGTTGAACCCAGTTTTCCAACATCAAAACCTGCAAGAAGGAGAAGTGACTATTGCACATGTGCGTCCACCATCTTGCTTACAACCAGGCTGGTAAAAGACCAGGGGCCATTACTCTCTGTTGGTCAACACAGGATGATCCCTTGCCCAAATCCCATGCCTTTATGTCAGGGAAGTGGCAGGGTTTTGAGGACTCAACAGCGACTACCAAAAATAGGATTTTCCTACGTCAAAACCTGTTTTTTATAGTGTAGTCGCTTGTTTCACCCTCAAGGAGCTTTACAAAGAAATTGACTGGTGACGAAAGGCTTAAGTTCTCAAATTTTAATCACAACAACCCAAAGAAAAAACATTTCTGGTCCAAGGTCAAGCCACAAGTTTTGAGCCCAATTCTTTATTCTAAAAAGCCCCTAGAGTTTAAGTAAGAAAAAACAAGGAACTGAACAAGAAATCACATTTTTAGGGTGAAGTTCTGTAGTGACTTACCTAAGTATGCTGGGCACACCTTCCCCAGAGATAGTCAGCATACCTACCCGTTAGGAAGACCCCCTGGTTTTCTGCTGTAGTGCCTATGGGGTCAGGATTAACCATACCACCTACTGATACACAGTGTAGTCGAATTTGTTCGAGCTCATGGCAGTAATGTTTTAAGAACACTGTCTCTCATGATCACCCTGTACATTCGGAGACTTCTTTGAAAGAGACATCTCTGAAGAAGGCAACGACGTACTTACTGTCCTATTATTGTGTGACCTAGGAAAGGAGTGTGAGTTTGCCTTTTTAATGAGGGATACTAAAATTATTGTCAGCCCTTGTAGCGAGAGTGGTTTATTCGTGCTAGGGTGTAGGAAAATCAGACCTGGGATGTTTGCCATGACCTCTAGGTAAACCCTAAGTGCTTGAATTGGGCATAATGTTTTGTCTGCTAAATTGAGTTTTCCTATTAGAATAGGTTTCCTTCTTAAAGGGTCCTCATTCTTGGCCAGGAATGATGAACCAGGGGACAATAATAATTGATGGTCAGCTGTTTGTGTGATGCATCGTCCTCATCTAAGAGAGCCCAGTTCACCAATACGAGCTCCTGATGCTAATGCAATCAAGAAGATTGCCTTTTGTAGCATGTGAGTTGCAGTTGTATTAGGACCGCTGAATTGAGGGGTTGATTGAAGTCTAGGCACCTTGTTCAGAGACCAAGTAATTGGAAGTCTTTCGGGAGCGGGTCTTTGTAGAGCAGTCCAACTTCAATGCTGGAGTCAATCCCAAATCCATAAAGCAAGGGTTCTGTTAATGCTGCCTTGTATGCCATGATTGTTGTAACTGCAAGGCATTTGTCATCAAAAAGGTATACTGTATAAGAAAATTTAAAAGTGTCTACATAGAAATCTCAACTGGGCTCTCAATATAGGTATAATCTAACCATATCTTCCATACAGACTGGTATTGCCGGGTAGATGATGTCCGTAATTTTTGCACTAGGTACCTAGCAATGTTGGGTGAGTAGTTTTCACGGTAGATAATAGCTAAAAAATCCATACGTGAAGGTCTCGGCTCAGAAAGGAGGATGCGCAAACGACTTTCCCTCCTTATGTCTGGGATAGAACATTGGACGGTAGTGGAAGTGATCTTTTCACTCGTTGTTGAAGTAATAGGTCACCAATGCCTGTTTGGCCAATTTGGGGCTATTATGTAAGCTGTTCCTTTGAAGGTTAGAAGTTTACTCAAAACCTTTGAAATCTTGGACAATGGAGGAAGAGGATATATCGTCCTCCACTTGTTCCAGCCTTGTAGGAAGACATCTCTTGCTGTTGCTTGACTGTCCAAGTTCAGAGATACACATACTGGGAGTTTGTGTTTCTTGTATGTAGCGAACAGGTCTACTTCCGGTTGTGGAAGCATGTTGGCTATTGTTGAAGACTTCAGCAAGTAAAGTATTAAGAGGATGTTTTCAAAATAGTCTTTTATGTTGACCAAAAAGTACTTAGTTCCGGGGACATGAGTTTTCTGTTTCATTAGAACTTTATATATCAATGTTCTTTTTCTGTGTAGATTGAGTATTGATCTTTTCTTGGTACATAATACCCTTAAATAAAATAGTCTTTCGTTATATTTTCATCAGGGTATTTTCTTTTAGTATATCATGCCTGTATGTGTTATAAACAATTTGGAATGCTAACCTCTGTCTGTTTATAATCACAGTTGTGGAAGACATCAATAAGAGTCGTGAACCTCTGCCTGCTTTGGAAGCCATATATCTTATCCAACCTACTAAAACCAGTATCAGTGGACTAGAGCAAGATTTTATCATCTCCAGTAAAGCTAAATACAAACTGTGTCATGTATACTTCACAGAAAGTAAGTGGCTACCATTTTGTTTTTAAACATTTTTGTGTCTAATGCCTAGTTATTTTTAAAACATGATTGCTTTGTATTACCTCCTTACCGAGATGGAGAATGTTCTCAAAGACAAAACTAGTACATCACTGTATTTGTAAAAATCAACAGCTCATATTTATGTTTGTCCAATTAGTGCTGTATGAACTATAGAATAAAACTATAGTATTTTTTTCTTAAAATTCAAAATAAAGGAAAAAATAAAAACATGTTTATTGAGTTTTAATCTTGGCCATATTATATTTTCTAAAAAAAAGAAGTCAACACTCCCAGTCAAATAATATACAGTATTATTGTGCTATACTGTATTAGTGGGTTAATGTCAAAAGATGTTTTGATTTGGAAAATAATGAGAGAATTGTAGATTTTTTACATATTAATACATGATTAAGAGTGGTTTTTTAGTTGCAAATATTTCTAACGTGTAAATATTTTAATACATTAAGAACAGTACTCTACTGTATATCTCATAATAGTCTGTCATTGTACTTAAGAAGAAGTCTGGCATTGTACTTAGCCATACTGTATCTTATTTCACAATAGCACCAGCATTTGCCTTTACTGATTACTGCATTTGTTCGACAGCTTGTCCAAATGAGTTGTTCAATGATCTTTGTAAGCAGCCTGTAGCCAAATATATCAAAACCCTTAAAGAAATCAACATTGCATTCCTACCTTATGAAAGCCAGGTAAGATCCTATTTGAAATACTGCTTGTTCCAATGGGAATACAAACCTGTTCTCTCATAAATGAGGTTACTCATGCAAGGCACACATAACTCCATTTATGAAAGGATAGGTTTGTATCCTAGGAGAAATAGAAATTACATTTAAAATTGATTTTTGCTGTAATGTCAATTATATCATTTATTGAAAGGAAACAATGTCCATTCCATGTTTTACCAGGTGTTTAATGAAAAAAGAACTTTTTTTTTTTAATGATGATTTCAGTGTTACTTTAGGATACTGAGTCTTTTTATTTTATTGATTTGATCTGAACCACCATTCATTGAAATTTGTTATGCATGCACTGAGTAAAAGTTGCCCCTTTAATGAAAAAAAAGCTGCTCATGACATTTCATTCATGTTTTACCCCCTGATGAACATGGCATCTTTATTTTTTCCATAGCCTTTGGTTCAGTTGTTGGTGGCTGATATTCACAAAAAGGGAGGGAGGGAGGATGATTAAAATGTTTGTTACACAATAAATGCCCGTTGACAAATTTTATCCATACGAATTTGAACTTCTTTAATGTAAGGCAAAAGTTTTCAATCACTATGAAAAAAATGCTTGCATTTATAAATATTGCTGTGGAATATTATTCAAATTAGCTATTATTGATAGAATTCAATTTGTTTTAATTTGTATAGCATACTGTAACTGCTTATTTTAGCATTTTAATTTTTTCTACAATTCCTCATTTAAAAATTCAATGTGTCCATTTTCAGATTTTCTCTCTGGACTTCCCCAAAGCATTCCCATCATATTATAGTCCATCGCAAACTCAGACTCGACAGAGTACATTGGAAAGAATGGCAGAACAGATTGCTACCCTTTGCTCTTGTCTCGGAGAATATCCTGCTGTCAGGTAGTTATCACAGATTATACTTGTGACTGTAGTACTAATGAATATAGTAAATCATATACACTGTGTATGTAGCAATTTAGTGACTTCTCTTTTTTTTGCTGTTCATAGAAGAACATTATTTTGTTTTACATATGAAAAGTATTGATAGCGTACTGTACTTCTTTCTCTAAACTTGACCTGGTAGTTTTTCCATTAATTGTTTAAGAGACAAGGCTGAAGCTCCTAAAATAATACCAGTAGTCTAATTCCACAGAGAGAGTATCTTCCCAATCTCAGATGAAGGCGATCATAAAGCCTTATCCTTGCATGTGAGAGCCAAACTCTCTTTAAATCCTACAGTCTCAGCCTCAGGATTAGATCTACTTTGGACCCAAACTGTAACTGTCCCAGACTCCATTCCAATTTCATATGGAAAAGCTGGGCTGTGCAAGGAATCTTCTCAGGTCTTTCCTTATTCTGGTTTGAGTGCTGTTGGGAAAGAGACAGCTGGCCACGAAGAGTAGCCCAACAAAGTCTCAGCCTCAGAAAAAGTCTTCTGGATGTAAGATGAGACTTGTTCCCATTAAGAAACCTTTTAACTGAAGTCTGTTTACCACACTCAGGTTTCATCAGCACTCTTCTCTGATGGCTCCCCAGGTTAGCCAATCATAAAAATTTATGAAAATAGAAAATAATATGCTTGCCCTTCATTTGGAGGAATGCTTCTTGGGACGTTTTCATGGTCTCCCCAGGGCTTCATAAGACAGACCAGCCCATTACAAAGAATTCTCTTGTAGTTGATCTTGGCCAGAATAATGCTTGTTGGCAGTGATAGAATATAAAGGACTCAGGACAGGAGGACTCTATCTCCTTTCCTACAGCCTTGGCTCTCACTGTGCCTCACTCAAGGGATGTGACAACAGCACATGTCAGCCATCTTCATTATATGCCAGGTCTGTGCAAGATAAATGTTCACCCCAGTCCCATGCCTTTTCATCAGGAAAAGTGGGTGGGTTTGAGGAGTCAGTGGCTACCAAAAATAGGTTTTTCCTATGTCAAAACCTGTTTTTGATTGTGTAGCCGCTGTTCGTCCTCAAAGGACCATACAAAAGAAATTGACAGGTGACGAAATGGCTTAGCTCCTAATAAGTAAATCCAAACAACCCAGGCTAATTTTTTGTCTGAGGTATAGTCACAGGTTATTAGCCATTTTCTTTATTCCGGATACCCATAGGGTTTGGCAATAAAGAACAGGAAACAACACATGAACCAATATATGTATTGTCTTTGTGGTTTGGAGGTGACTTACCTAATAATGTCTTGTCTGGCTGCAGGATTATTCCACCTTCCCCAGCAGTATCTCAGCATGACCACCACTCTCATGGCAATAGTGTTTCAGGAATTTTTTTATTCAAGGTAAAGTCACAGGTTATCATCTGTTTTCTTTATTATATTATCCCTTGTGGATCTATGCCATTAGTGGTAAGGCATCTCCAGCCAAAAATACTTTTTCATATATGGGTACATTTATACTGAACCATTTTTTTTTAATTATATTAAATCTACCCAACAGATATCGAGGCGATTTTGAACGAAATGTGGAACTTGCTCAGTTGGTTCAGCAAAAATTAGATGGTTATAAGGCAGATGAGCCATCTATGGGAGAAGGTGTGGAAAAGGCAAGGTCGCAGCTCCTTATCTTGGATAGAGGATTCGACTGTATTTCTCCATTGCTTCATGAACTTACATTACAGGTACTGTACTGTATTGTGTGTTATTTGAAGCTTTATGAAAACAAAAGTTTTGAAACTTGATTTTCATTGTTACTAAAATGTTTTGTATAATAGGTTAATTTATGTAGGATATCAATGACTACTGGCCTTAAAATTAGCTGTAAATAACTCCTATTATGGTACTATTGTAGCTGTGTAATATTCCCACATATTTATTTTCCAGGCAATGGCATATGATTTGTTGGACATTGAAAACGATGTTTACAAGTATGAAGCAACTCAGGGAGAGAGTGAGAAAGAAGTGTTGTTGGATGAAAATGATGAGTTGTGGGTTGAACTGCGTCACCAGCACATTGCTGTTGTGTCTCAAAATGTCACTAAAAAAATGAAAGGTGAGTGTGAAAATGAAGCATGATCTATTCTACCAGTTTTTCTCTGCATTAGAAATTTTAATTTTTAATTTTTCAGGAGTGGTAACTATAACATTTAAGTGTTTATCAGCAGTGGGAAAAGTTACTCTTTATCTAATAGTAAAGTCATTTCAGCTCTACTTTATGCCTATTAACCTTAGTGGCTCATACCTTTCATTGAATAGTACTGTATAACTGGAAAGCTTAATGTTAGAAGTCATGAATGAGGATTGACAGCCAAGAACTTTGATGCTTTTGTTGCCAGAAAAGCTCAGTGATTGTAGTAATGCCTATTCTAAGAATTTGATTATATAGTTTTGACCTGAACTATGAATTGCTGAATTGATTCACAAAGAAATAAAAAGAAAATGAAATCAAAAAGAAAGATAAACCTCAACATATAAAAATGAAACAGTTTACTACAGTTAATTGAGTACATAACTAAAACAAATTCAAGCTGTAAAACACACTAGATCAAATTGATTTTTTTTTTTAAAAGTCATCTCTAACATTGCTTTTCAGAAATTCCTGAAATCTGAAATAAAACTGATGATGCTGAAGTGAAATAGTGTACAGTACAGTAATTTTATTTGATGATTAACATTTCCATTTTCCATAGCACATCTTTATGTACTGTAGTTTTGCAGCCAAGAATTAAAAATATGCCAGGTTTTGTGCTTGTTTAGAAATCTTGAAGTTCATTTTATTGTATATGGATTAAGTAAGTGTTAGAGCCAAGGATTAATTTGTGTGTTGTTCTTAGTAATCTAAGTGTATTTATTATATGAAATGAGGGATAATAATATATTGTTAATTAGTTTTGTACAGGAAAATTTTATTACATTGTAAAGTTGAATTTATTTTATGTAATAAAATTCTAACTCAAAGCTTTGTATTTTCAGAGTTTATGGCTACTAAGCGCAACATGGGAACTGACAAGGCCTCTATGAAGGACCTGTCGCAGATGATCAAAAAAATGCCACAGTACCAAAAGGAACTCTCCAAATATTCCACACATCTTAATCTTGCAGAGAACTGCATGAAAAAATACCAAGGTTATGTAGACAAGTTGTGTCGTGTGGAACAAGACTTGGCTATGGGCACAGATGCTGAAGGTATAAAAGCTATTAGTCAAGTTTGAGTTAAATGGTGTAGTTCTAAGAATGTGTTTTTAAAAAAAAATCATGAATAGGCTCTGCAGTTGACATTTAGGTAGAAGGATATTTTTTTAAATGAATTTTTACTTTTTGAGCTCATAAATTGTATTAATGGCATATGCTCCTGCTCTTACCTGCCCAAGTTCCTGACCACCTAAGAATTTTCTAAATTAGCTAACTCTCTATATAAATAAAGTTTTCAGTCATTCTGACAAATAACATTCCAATGAAAATTTAAGTAACTGCCTTTCTAAATACAATTACTTGAATACTGTATTTTTAAAAGTAGACAGGGTATGAATTTATGCAGGATGGAAGCACATGTGATTTCATGAAGGTGAACATTGCTCCTCATGATCACCGATTAGATGTCATTGCATAAAGGTGGCATATTATAGGTAGTCTACAATAACCTTGTGGCTAGTTACTTCTTAGCCCATGTAGCCTTCTATGTAGTACCTTTGTAGGGTATAATGCTTTGTGCAAAGTTATTGTAGTATATTCAGTACTTTAGTTCCATGAAGGAGGTCACAATTTACAGTGTCATATAGTTTGCACATAGTAATGAGGGTTCTGCTTTTTACTTTTTATCTATTCCTTTGGTCTCTTCCCACTTTTCTGTTTAACGTCTTTATCTTTCTCCAATGTTTACCTTCCTTTTAGGAACAGTCCTTTGTGTCTGATTAATTCCATTACCATAAGGTCTGCATTTTTATCTTAGGAGTCTGGTGAAACTAGTGAATAATACTGTATATTCATTATACACTTTTCCAAATTAAGTGATATTGAGTAAGAAATTATATTAATAGTTGTGTAAGCAGACCTTTCTTGCTGTTAGGAGTGTCATTTCTTCCCTCCAATCCCATTTCACAGGAGGTCTGTCTTTTAATAGTTCATTTGAGTCTGACACTATAAATTTCTCCATCTCAGATCAAGTAGGAGACTTGAAAGATATGGTTGATGCTCCTCTCCTTGATTCTGTTCTTGTACAGATGTCATTCGTCTGTTACTGCTGCTATTGCAGACACTAACACTGCTTCAGCCTCTACTAACTCCCTTTGACCAGGGCATAGTTCCCTTTATTTGCTTCTTTTGGACCTTGATCCTCTTGTCAGAGCGAAAGGTTTTTCAAGGAAGGCTGCAGAAGCTATTGCAAAATGTAGGCGACGATCTGCTGCTGCAGTCTACCAAGCTAAATGGACAGTCTGTAGGGCTGGTGCTGAGACAGAAATGTATCCTCTTCTCAGACGACTGTAACTCACATTGCAGATTTTTTGCTTCTGTTCAGATCCTCAAAAGGTTTAGCTACTTCAACCATTAAGGGATACAGAGCAATGTTGAATTGTGTCTTTAAACACAGATGAGTAGACCTTTCATCAAATCAGGATTTAAGTGACTTGATAGAATTCCTAAATACTTGTAAGCAGGAAAAAAGTTTAGAACTAGCGTGGAACTTGGATATAGTTCTCAAATGTCTCTCGGGCCCACCTTTTGAGCCTCTGGAATCCTCTTATCTCAGAGACCTGACAAGGAAGACCCTTTTTCTGATGGCTTTAGCGACGGCTAAAAGGGATAGTGAGCTACATGCCCTTGATGAGAGGATAGGCTTTGCTCAAGGTGACACTGTTTGCTCCTTGACCTTAAGATTCATGGCAAAGAACAAAGACCCTGCTAAACCCTGGCCACATTCCTTTTCAGTCAAGAGCCTGTCTAACATTCTAGGTCAAGGAGATAAGGAGAGAGTCCTCTGCCCAGTTCGATCTCTTCATGAGTACTTACAGAGAACTAGGGGACTTAGAGGTTCTTCTCTGAACCTGTGGTGTTCGGGCAAAGACCCCAGTCATCCTTTATCTAAAAATGCCTTAACATTCTTTTTGAGGACTTTGATTTCTGAATTACCCTCAAGGATTCAGGAGGATTTCCTTCCTTTATGTAAGGTCAAGGCACACAAAATCAGGGCAGTTGTAACTTCGCTGGCCTTCAGACGTAACCTATCACTGACTTCTCTCCTGCAATCCACATATTGGAAATGCAAATTGGTGTTTGCAATGTTCCACCTGCTTGATGTTGAAACAGTTTATGAAAGATGCAGTACTTTAGGCCCGTACTTCACAGCTGGTATGGTATTGGGGAATGAGGGATAGGAGGGATGTCTTTGTTTTTCCTCTAGCCACTCTTCTTAAATAAGGATTGGCATTTTCTTGGGAAGCCTGATTTTGGCACTGTGTCGTGAGTGCCATCAGTTTCTTTGAATTTTAATGTGTTTGTGATGTTTTTAAATTTTATTCAGTCATATTTTTGTACTGCACCCAGGGCAAGGGCACACACATTTTGATGTGTTTTTTTGGTTTGTTAGCTTTGGCAACCTGCAATTGACTCATACATTGCAAAGCACCCACTAAAGTAGAGGCGACTCTTGGCTCTACCACCATGCCACTACAGGTCGAGAGGAGCTCCAGCCAAAGGCAGTGCCTACTTGCTGTAGCTCCCTCACCAGGTAAGGTTACAACAAGCATTTCACAATGCTAGCTAATTTTCTATTTCAAATTCATCTCCATCTCTTGAGTGTTTTTGAGTAGTTTCTGTCCATGTATCCCATCACCTGTCAATGTGGGATTCAGCTATGTAATTACAGTATCTGGTAAGTTATGTATATAAAAATGACATTTGTATAATAAAATAGTTTTATATATACTTACCAAATAATTACATGATTGGAGCCCTCCTGCCTCCCCTCTCATGGACGTAGAACATAAACGAATTGAGCTCTTTAGCTATGTTGTACCTATCCTTCCCTGAAAGTGGCCGGGGCAGTATACCTACACCCGAAACAAGAGAGTGCTACCACAAATTTTGAATTTTGAGCTGCTGCGTAAAGTGGAAACGAATAGCTATGTAATTATTTGGTAAGTATATACAAACTTTATTTTATTATAAAAATGTCATTTTGACCTTCATGCAAGATATGCAAATGAAGCTGTCATTAACATGGCGATGTATGTTTTAATGATTTCTCTTGCACTCTCTCTCTCAAATGTTTCTGTTGTTTACCTGTCACAGCACAACTCTTATTCTGAGTAAGCAGTTATATGGAGTTCACATGTCAACCATACATTACAGAATTATCCACTAGACAGTTACATGGTAACAATTACCACCACTATGGCAATAAGTATCATTGTTTTATGGTAATAAGTATCAGTTTTTTTTCCATCTCTCTCTCTCTCTCTCTCACTCTAACAATCTTCTTGCTTATGGTCTCATTTTACCCGACAGTTTCACAACAAGAATTCATTTTGTATTTGATTGTTTAGTGAACAAGGTTTCAGTAGTCATTATACTCTTCAAAACTCTTCCAATCTTTTCTAGTCCATTAGACCTGCAGGAAGGTGCAATAGTGTTATGAGACAAACTGTACTCTGAACTCTCCAGTTCTCAGGCAGATAATTTCCCAACCTTGGTTCATGTACAGACTAAAGTGGTTAACCAATATCTTGAGCAATAATATCTAATTCATGGTGTGAGCTTCAAGCAATCTTTTATTCTGTGCCAGGTTGTCTTCTCCATCATTCCTATGTTCTTCATTTTTCATTGTGCCAGAACAGATATCTGGCCACTGGTTTGAGTTTTTGTATAAGTACATAAAATATTTTGGAAATAAAAACCCCTTGATTTACCCCAAGGTCCCTCCTCCTTCAGCTCCATTTTGATGTAAAGCTATGTCCATTGGAGACTTAATTCAGAACAACTAATTAAGGACTTTTGGTAAAGAAGGATAAATAACCCCTACATAAGGGAGGTGTTGATCTGCCTTAAATGTCAGATGCTTTCTAAATTGGGCTGATCTGTGACAACAAAGAAAGAAGTTTAACTAGGTAGTTTGTAAATATGAAAGGAAATTAGTCCAATAGAAATTTTTCATTCTTATAGTTAACATGAATATATTATTTCTAGGTGAAAGGATCCGTGACCACATGAAGAATATTATCCCCATCCTCCTTGACCAAGCCTTTGAAGACAGAGATAAACTTCGGGTCATTCTTTTATACATTTTGGCCAAAAATGGTATTTCAAATGAAAATCTTGAAAAATTACTTCAGCATGCACAGATCCCTCCTGCTGAAAAGACAACTATCAACAACATGACACATTTAGGGGCCAATGTTATTGTTGAGGTAAGTACCATGCTCCTGTTTTGAGAAAAACACTTGTTAAATTTTGGCAGTTGTAACTGGAAAATATTTACCATTTGAAGAGATAATGAAGCAAGCAATAAAAGGTATTTTCAAAGTCTTATATTTATGAACATGACATCAAGATGAAAGCAAAGTAGTGAAATATGGATGATTTCATAACCCATTTATCATACACAGAAATCTTTCTATAACAGCTTTATAGTCCAAAGGAGATTGGAAAACTACAAAATGCAATTAAGACACAACCCCTATGCTTATCCTGTGCTAGTGTACCCCAAAACCCTTGCAGTTCCTGTATCATACCATATACACACACTTAGCCTATACAACAATAAAAATGAAAACAATTCTTTCATTGAAGATTTGTGTGGGAAGTTCATAACGAAGGATGTTAGAGGTTTCAAGGCTTAAGTTATCCCAGGTAGCCTAAACTTTATTTGTTCATTATAATAATTGGATGGTGTATGACAGCAGAACAAAGTTTTTGTCACACTCACAAAACATTTATTTATACACTTTTGCTCACAAATGAATTATCAAAAATTTTTCTGATTTCTTGCAATATTGAGTTATTTTAAGTTTGTCAGTTTTCAGAATGCATACTACATAACAGTATCAGTATGGTAAGGCCTTGAAGGTAATGCTTTCAGTGCTCATCAGACTGTGCACTTGAGCTGGGGGTTCAGCTACTGATGGTCATACCTTGAGAGTTGTGTGTGAATATTTGATTAGAACAACTACAGTGACCATGTGTAGATGTCTGCTTTTGCCAGAGATTTATCTCTTTTAGATAGAGTGGACCATTGCTGATGGTCTCTTGTTTGGCAATTTTTCATAAGTTGTATTTTAACAGAGATCTTTCACAGTCACAATTGATCCCAGATCCTCGTTTCCTGCTGAGAGCGACCAGATTTGCTGAACAGCAGCACCGGTATGCAGTAAATGTGCCTCGCTGTCAAATTTCTCAGTTGCAGAGGTCCTTTTATTCCTCATACTATTATACTATGGAACAATCTCCCTGAGGATATAGTGCATTTGGAGCCTCAAAAATTCAAGCAAAGATGCAATGCATTACTACCCTAAAACAATTCTTGTATTCTACTTGCACTTTCATCTATTTAGTTATTAATTTGTTAAATTATTTTTTTTTCTTCTTTTCTAATCTCATCTTTCTTTATTTCCAATATTTCCTATAACTGGACCTTCTGTTGTTTCTTTTTAATGAACACCATTTTCTTTGGAAGTGTGAATTTCAAGTCAGTGGCCCATGGGCTTGTTCCATGAATAGGTTTATCTTAAAGAAATAATAATAATAATAATAATAATACAGACAGTCTCCGGTTTACGATGAGCTCAGCCTGTGACTTTCCGAGTTTACGACGATTTTCAAATATTTTCATAAAAAATTATTTCTTGGGTTATAACGCATGTTCCATGTTTACAGTATACTATAGTGTATGTTACTGTGGATTTAAATTTCTTATCAGATGCAAGATTTAAAGCATCAACTATGGCCATTGCTTCAGCAGTGAATATGGATGAGGAGTCTGATAACTTTTTTATATATAATTCCCCTCACACACCACTGCAAATCCTACTCCATCTTCCAATTTTGATCATCAGTATAATGGGAGTGAAATAAAATTAAAAAAATTGAATGCCTAGTAGGAAGAGACCAAAGTGAACAAATGAAAATAAAAGGCAGTACCAAACTGCAACAGCGAATGAAGGGACTGCATAAAATCGATAGTACTATCTGCATTGTGCCACACAAGGTGATAATCCCATAATTGGGTGGATGGCTTGAATTTTGTCAAGTACTTGTGTTGAAACTCCATGGCTTCCTGGATTATAATGCATGGCCTTCCTGGAATATAATGTTTTAGTAGATATTTTAATTTTTTCTTCTTCACAGTTCTCATGAAACAGAGTTTAGGGAAAGACTAAAGAAGGTGGTCCAGGCATTATATAATATCAATTTTCTTGGGCAAATGAGCTTTCTCTTGCTTCAAAAAGACTTTATTCATTATTGTTTGTTAGCCTTTGAACAGGCGTAACTGGATCACTAGTACTTAACTGGTTAGCAAAATAATACTTGTATAATGTAATGATATATTTTGTACCATAAAGGTTACTGAGCTATCCTTGTGAGTGTTTGGGTTAAAGTATTCAGTAATAATAATAATCCATATACAGAAAGGATGATGTTAGACACAATGAAGATGTTCTACTTATTTATAAATAGCCTGTGACTCATTAATCATGTAGTGTACATTAGGAGTAGTTTCTCAGTTCCTGTACATGGAATTAAGCCAATAGCATTAAAGTAGTGCTCTAAACTCAGAATCCTATTTGTGTATGTTCTGCATTGTTTTCCAATCATTTTCTCGTATTGATAATATTTTTGTTACTACATAAAGTTCAGCCAGACCACTGGAATTAAAATTATTAACTCATAGAGCTGTCCAATAGGTTTTGTTATTTGACTTTAAAGAAAAAATAGTTTTATTTCATTGCTGAATTATGTGCTTTACAGGGAAGCAATCGACGAAAGACTTACCAGGTACCTCGCAAGGAGCGGATAACAGAACAGACTTACCAAATGTCACGATGGACTCCAGTGATGAAAGATATCATGGAGGATATTATTGATAACAAGCTTGAAGAGAAACACTTCCCATTCCTAGCTGGACGATCCGCATCTATATCAAGAACAGCTCCATCAAGGTGATTGCTGTATTCTTTTTGGTATATACATTGTTGTTTAGTGGGTTAAAATTTTTCTATTAGTTTACAGTGTTTTTAATATATGTACCTGGTCAAAAGAACCTTCTTAATTGCAGCAGTTTCAGGGTAAAATTATTATCTTTTGCAGTGTACGGTACAACTGGCACAAAGACAAGAGTGCTAGTGCAGTCAAGAATATGCCAAGACTCTTAGTTTTTGTTGTGGGAGGCATCACATACTCAGAAATGCGTGCAGCGTATGAAGTATCAAAGTCTGGCAAGAACTGGGAAGTCATTTTGGGTAAGTATAAATATAATACAGTATTGCTCTTGTCATTAAAAAATACTGAACATGAAAATTTTTCAATTTGCTTTTTTCGTTAACAGAGTAGGGAACTAAACATACAAATGTGAAATGGTAAATTCAAAAAAGTGTGCACTTTTAGGATATTCTGTGACTATGGTTATTTACTTAGTATACACACACTACTAATCGCTAAGTATTGTGATTTTATGGGTCTGAGTATAAACTTCACTCTATGTACAGAGAGCCATTAGTTGCAATGTCTGCAAGGCTTGCAAAGCATACTGCTAAATTTTGTCTTAAGAGCTGAGATGTGGAAGTTTATCACTACCATGTCCAGACATCTTCTATTTAATGCAGTATTTCAAACAATTGCTACTGCACTCTGTTGGTCGCGAGTTCGAATCTCCGACCGGCCAATGAGGAACGAGGAATTTGTTCCTGGTGATAGAAATTCATTTCTCGCTATAATGTGGTTCGGATTCCACAGTCAGCTTAATTTAGGTAACCAATTGGTTCTTAGCCACGTAAAAATAAATCTAATCCTTCGGGCCAGCCCTAGAAGATCTGTTAATCAGCTCAGTGGTCTGGTTAAACTAAAATATACTTAAAAAAAAAAGATAGGTTTAGGAATGAATTTGATTGAAGTGACTGTAATTCAAAAATTTTTGAAAGTAGGTATTATGTCTTAATACACAATAATATATCATAGAAGAGTATAGAGACATGACTAGATAATATAGGAGTGCTTCAAATACTGTGGGATTAAAATACAAATTCCTATAGGAATGTTATCGAATAATCTTCTGGCAGATGTTTTTTTATAGTACTATATGAGAGAGAGAGAGAGAGAGAGACATAGTAAGAGCATAGTTTACTTTTAACATGATGAATACATGTACAGTATATGTGCATGTGCATAGGCTGAAAAATATATATAACATGATATTACTGTTTTAAGTACAAGTTACGTATATCTTAGTTTTAACCAGACCACTGAGCTGATTAACAGCTCTCTTAGGGGTGGCCTGAAGGATTAGATTTATTTTACGTGGCTAAGAACCAACTGGTTACCTAGCAACGGGACCTACAGCTTATTGTGGAATCTAGACCACATTATGACGAGAAATGAAAATACTGTACTGTACAGTATGCAGCAAAAGTCGTAAGACTTTTTTATTTTTGTACTGGACAAGCGTTGTTCTCAAGTTGCCACTTAGTGTTAAATCTTATATTTTACTTTGTAAACATGTGTATGAATGAGGAAACATTGGTCACTTGTTATGTAGAATCTTATTAAAATAATATTGGATTGTGAAAAACACAAATATTTCATGCTACAATAATATTTCCGAAAGAAAATCAAATGCGTTACTGTAGCATGAATCTCTCGGCTCACCATGACTCCTGTGAGTCGTGGAACTGTCAGTCGGGACACACTGAATCTGTGAAAGAGGATGTTGCAATAGAGTGAAAAAGAAAAGTTAAGCACAGCATAGTCTAATGATAAAAATTGATGCATCTGGGATATGAATTCAAAGTTATTACTATTTTCTTTTCAAAAATGTTAGTCAGGATCATGATTTTGATACTTGCAATAAATTATTACAAGTTATAGCTTAGGCTATTTCCAAGGCTACATAGGTCTAGTCTCCCGAGGGGTTTCTTCAGTTTGAAGAAAAAAAAATAAATAAGGGAGGTGGAGAGTAATCTTCACTATTAGAAATGCAGTTAATTCTACCTTTTCATTATTTTACTTTTGGAATGGAAGACTATTATCGGCCACACCTGTTATGTGCAGATTATGCAGAATGACAACAACAACATATTATAAATAATAATAATAATAATAGCAGCAGCATGGCTCTGGAGTCTAGGCCTATGGTATTGGCTTTACAACATACTAGGCTATATTTCAGATAGCAACAATATATAGTTGCATCAAATTTTTGTAACTTATAAAGGGTGTCTGTAAGACCATAAAGCAGGATTTGTGAAATTCCTTCACAGTCATGGTGTGGTATACTTCCATCATTATTTTCTTCCAAGGCCTATAGGCTTATTAAAAGTGATATAATCGAGAAGTGCAAAGTGCACTTGGCCTACAGATAATGTGAGGGGAGGGAAACTGAGCCATTTAAACAATTGGCGGGACATATCCACCTTCACCAGTTGGGTCTAATGAAGTCGTAAGTAAATCTCAAGAGATGTAACTTACTAAAGGCATTAATAAACCAAGTAACAAGCTATGATTATGAGTGACAATAAAAAGGGTATAGGTTAAGTAAATGGTATACCACTATAATTTATTAAAAAAATATATATAATACTTTGGGAAAGTACACATAAATTCCAGTAAAACAAACAGAATAAACACAGTTTCATCTTTTAAAACACATCATTATTTTCTTGATGATATAATATACTTAGACACACCATGATGAAACTGAACCCTGTTGAAATATTATGTCACTGATTACGGTATAGATAGAGAGAGAGGGGTGATTAATATTTAGTATGTGACCCTAGGTTGTCTATAACAGAGTCAAGCCTTCTGGAAATACTGTCAACCAGTCTATTTCAAATATTTTCCCGACACATAGACTCTCAGACTGACAATCAGTAGCTTATGACGGCTTGTTTACTATTGAGAACGGAGCCATCCCATTCTTTTGTCATAATGACCCATAAGTTTTCTATAGGATTGAGGTCCAGAGATTTTGCAAGCCAGTCAATCTGAATAACTTCTGGATGCTGCTATAAGCACTCTCACTGGCATGTTACTGTGAACAGAGGAGTTGTCCATTGGGCATCCTAACAGATGGAATCAGCACCTCGTCAAGAATGTCAACATACTCCTTGCCATTTAATCATTCATGGATTGGCACTAAGGCACCTGGTCTGCAAGACGACATCCAACCCCAAAAGGCCTGCAGTTATCCTCCCATGTCACTGATTGGTTCAACACACCGATCCTCGAACCTGAAAAAATAAAGAGAAGGATGTAGAGAAAATATATTTTACAGATATTAGGAAAGATACAATGACAGTTGGCTTGCTTTTAAATCGAAAAGAAACTGTTTTAATGGCAGTTCTTCCTCTCATCACTAGAGCTTATGGATTAAGAAAAAATAAAAAAAAAGGACTGATGCTTTTATTAAGTTATAATTTCAGTAATATTGCTATAACAAAGAGCTTGTAACTTTTAAGAATTTAAGTGCAATGCTAAGAAAACAAACACTATAAGGTTACATTAAACCCCCTGTAATTGCAGTCTCACTTTTCGCGGATTTCTCTGTGGAACGCATCTATCCAATATTCGCGGAAAATTTGCAATTCGCCATATTTTTCACTGAGAAATATTCACTAATAACTGTATTTTCATATCATTTTCATGACTAAATGTACTTTTTGTGATAAAACTATTAAAATACTTGGGTATAAGCATTTTTAGAGGGTTTTTCGTGTTTAAACTATCAAAATAGGTTGATTATGGTTGTACACATTTACGCAAGGGTATAACGTTTTAATAGTTTTATCACAAAAAGTGTGTATAGTCATGAAAATTATATGAAAATACAGTAATTAGTGAATATTTCTCAGTGAAAAATACTGCGAATGGGCAAATTTTCACTGAATAATGCGTACATATGTTTCGTAGAGAAATCCGTGAATAGGTGAGTCCGCGGATCATGAGAACAAGAATACAGGGGTTTACTGTAGAGCCACCCTGTCGAAAGTGTTTAAAGCAAGAAGCATAGACTTGTCTATGTCTTGGGAATTATCTGACTTGGTGAAGCATTTTGAAAAAAGTTGCTCACCAAAAGTTTTGAAACCTCCAGAGTGGGATGTCACCAAAGTCCTTTCTTCTTTGACAAAGTCCCCATATGAGTCTGTCAAGACTTCTTCGGACCGAGACTTCTGCAAAGAGGATTGGAGAGTTACAAGCCATTTCCCATGAGGTTACCCATACCCATGGTTGGACAGAACTGGGCTTCACCTTTCTTCCAGAGTTTGTAGCAAAAACTCAGAACCCATCCTTATACGACCCAAGATTCAGTGGCTTTTCCATTCCTTCTCTCAAGGACTTCGTGGGAGACAATTAAGGTGAAATGTTCCTATGTCCTGTTAGGGCTCTCAAGGTCTACCTGAAACGAACCACTCCTTTTAGACCTGTAAAACGTACAGTATTCATCAGTACAGGTCAAATTAAGAAGGAGGTATCCTGAAAACACAATATCCTTCTGGTCTGTTAGGTAGTGCTAGTTTTGTTCCCACCAGAATGAAGGCTCATGATATTAGAGGCATGGGTTCTTCTATAGCCTTCAAGAAGAGCTATGCTGTGGGACAAATCCTGCGAGCAGGAGTTTGGAAGGGGCAAATGACCTTTACCTCTTTTTACCTCAAGGACTTAGCACATAAATCCTTCGACACCTTCACCTTGGACCCACTTGTGGCAGCACAACAGGTGGTGTAAGACGTAGAGCAGCTCCTAAGCTCCATTATAGACATAGAGCAGGACCTTAGCTCTGCTAGCTTTGGATGTCTAGGAGTGAGTACTGTTCTGAGATAATTCTTTTTTGGCTTAACTTTATGTTAATTTTTTACTAAACTGTACTGTTTGAGAGATCTACCTCCCTCCTAATTGTGAGTCTTCAATATATGAAGGTGTAGGGGGTATTTGTATCGGAATAAATAACAAATTAAAAATAAAATTTGTATTTTTCCTAACATACGAACCTGCATACACCTTCATACAGTTAAATTTACCCTCCTTGTTCCACCCCTCTGAAATTGATCTCTCTCCCTCCTTCTACAACTTAGCCTGGTCTTACACATGGGCTGGTTCAACAATTGAGATAGGGTAGGTTCAGACTAGATCAGACCAGACACAGGAAGCTAATGGTTTTCAGTAAAACAAGTCTACAGTCAGCCAATCATTTGAAGCATATGGCAATATCTCCAATATATGAAGGTGTAGGTTTGTATGTTAGGAAAAATACAAATTTTATTTTTAATTTGTTATTTTTATTTTTGACAGACCAGAGCACATCTCATAAGTAACAAAATCCAAAAAGTTGATGTCTGTTCAGCTGAGGCACCACTGAAAATTAGGGCCTGTAGCTACTCTGAAAGTCTGTCTGTATGTCATACCATCATAACTAAAACAGGAGTCTTCCGTACATGAATAACTTACAAATTCTACTGCATTGGAAAGGAAATTTGTACACCCATTCTTATTTCATCCTTGTGAAGTCTGATACTTTGTCTTTTGGGATGTTCATAAATACAGAAGTAATGTCAAAACTTGCCATATTATTGAATGGCTCTCTAAGCTCTATTAGGCTCCCTAAAAAATCCCCAGATTGACAGAAGCCAAAGGGGTTAGCAAGGACCCCATGGAGATCAGTATACAGTGGATGATATATAAACTGGATGTCACTTGAGTGAAATCGTATCACAGGGTTACTCTGAAGATGACAGCTAGAACTATCAACTGTACAAATGTTCATATAACAAAAAAAAAGAAACACAAATTTCACTTAATGGTTCTTTCTCCTATGATGATAATAATAATAATAATTAGTTCTTAGTAGGTTTCAATTTTAAACATTATTCCTGGGAAGTGTTACACTGACTAATATTCTGTTATCTAGAATGATAAAGCATTTTAATCATTTGTAAGGTGTACGACAGCTTTTGAATAAATTAAAGGTGGCATTGAAAATTTATATGCTCTGCCATTAAAGAGGCCACTTTACCATAGATGAAGACATTTGGGTAATTTAAATTAATTACTGAAAAGATATCTAGGCACTGAAGTAAAAATTATTGTAACTTATGTTTCAGGCTCAACTCACCTATTGACGCCAAAGGACTTCTTAAGTGACCTCCGTGATCTCAGCTGAAGCACGTGACCCCCCCATGACCCGGCCTCTCCTGCCTCTTCTACTTCTTCATCCCCTAAATCTCCTCCTCCTCCACCTCCTCCTTCTCCTTGTTCTATACGATCCCCTCCTTCTACCGCCACCCCGACCCCTGACCCTTCTCCCATTTCCCCTTCAATTCCCATTATTGATCTTATGCTTGCCCTCCTTCCTGTTTGAGGCAAAGAGGATATGGCACATAGGTATCTAGTGCATTGCTTTACATATGCAAATTTCAATAAAGGTCATTTATTCCCCTATTCCAACTGGTAAGACCTTTGTTGAAGCTTAGTCAGTTTGAATGCTCTGCAACTTGATCGCTGTCTTCTGACATAATGTGCATTAAATTATGGCATTTATGAATTGGAAAAGAAATACTAAAAGGGATGGGGAATGTCAAACTCATGAAGCAAAATTGTATAAGCTATATTTCTGCATGATGAGCAATCATTTATTTAATTCTGTATCAGTTCTTATGTGCAGGTTAATGATATTTAATATCAACAAATTTTCTTTTGGCTTCTCTGATGGACTAATTCAGCTGCATGTGGATGCAGAAGACAGCAAATATTGTGCCCTACGTTCTTCTTTGCCAATTAACGTTTGAATTCTCTGTGTATTTTAAACATTTAGCTATTCAAGTGCTATAGAGTAGAACTAGTGCATCCCTCTTATCCATGCATCCTTTGGGTCAGTAGTGTTTTAAAAGATTGATACTTGCACAGTAATTATAATGACGTCACAGTCATACTACACTTGACCAAAACAAGTTTCTTGTTCTGTCATTCTGTGGTATTGACAAATATTTGTTGTAATTATACTTCGTGGGGTATGAATCTTCAAAACGTATGATCCTTCATGTTTCATTTAATGCAGTCAGAAATCTCTGTCTTACCTTTAAAAAGCTCCTATCAGGTGGGTCCTCCAAATGGTCGAAGCATTTTGTATGATATTTGATTTTCTGATCTGTTTGTGAAACATGGGAAAGCTATGGTGCATCGCTAAGTTGATAAAAATCTTGTTAATCTTGTCTGCTGAACCTTGGGAATTTCGAGTAGTTGATTTTACCCAACCTTTATTAGTCCAGTGCATTTCTAGTCCTTTGTCTGTAACATCACTACCACCAATAGTAAGATGGTAAAAATTTACAATAGAATTCCATATTTTCTTATGTGTGTCACAGTATTATTCTTTTTCCTGCCAATTGACAGCATTCCATTTTGTATGATTTCCATAATAATAAATGAAAGCTTTATTGAAACATGAGTCAGTTTGAAAGGGAACTTCACTTCCAACTATTGTTACATAAAGTAATTAAGGACTTTTCATTTTTCAACTTGTCAAGAGGGATGTTTAAGGTTAAGCCCCCTGTACTACTACTACTGTACTACCCTTTAGGGAGACTGTGTAAGCCTTAAGAGCCTTGGAAGTGAGACTTGTATAATTTTAAGCATCATCAACCAGTGAATCATAATTCATTATTCTCACTTTGTTTATATTGTTAGCAATGCACCATAACTGTCATCTTTCATTGTGTGGTGGCAGGTTGGAGCTGCAAAGATGTATATATGATGAGCTGTTTTGAGATTCATTGATGCTTATGAGATGCTTGCATAATTTTAGCATTTTTTAAATGAGAATCCCCCTCACCCAAAAGTCCTGCTAAAATGCAATTCAGAACAGCTTGTCATTTCATCAATTAAATTATATCTGTCTGTGACCTGGTTTATCTTGGTGTGCGCTGGGTCATGGTAAAATTGCCTGACGAGGTCGTTGGGCACTCCATATGCAATCTTACTTCATACTTTTCATGCCAACCGCTTCAACTGGGCTTATTCATTTTGTGAATCGATGATAAGGAAGATTACTAAGCTTTGCTTTTCAAAGTGTTGGTCGTTCCACGAAGTTAAATGTGACGATGCTAAAACTCGTGAAAATGGGAGGGTCATTATTTTATTCACTGTTAAAGTAATTTAATGTATGAGAATTCCAAGTTTTATAATTAGAGTAAATTTATTACATTTTTTATGTAATATTGGCAGTTGAGAATGGGATAAAATGATAGTTGGAAAGCATTTTGGATACATAGTGGTAAATGACAAATTATTAATTTGTGGTTGGAAAGATTAAAATGAAAAACAGCGACCAGCAGTCAGCACATTGTGGCATCACTACTACATATCTCCAAATCTTTCATTTACTTAAGAAGAATGCTTGATATATTAACCTTCTTTATGCTAACTGAAGACCATATCAACAACTTTTCATTCTAAACTAATGCAGTAAATCTCCTTCTTGTGTTGAACGCCTCCTGTTTCTGCCCACAGCGGTTGGTAAATTTTTAGCCGTTGATCTTCATATCGTTGGTGTAGTTGAATAGATTAGTTTGTTGACTTTGAAGACCAAGCTACTGAATATAATTGAATTATTATTAAGATTAGCAGTGATTACTCGTAGAATGTAGTTATGGTAGAGTTTTTTATGCAGAAGTTGAGATGAAACAAAAAATAGGTGCATTATAGTTTATGATTATTTAATAAAGCGTTGTCTAAAGAGTTGTCTTGTTAATTGGATGTGTTTTAGGATATATAAGTGATTAAAAAGTATTTAGAAAAAAATTTTTTTTTTACAAAATGTTAGGAGAAATTCCATTATTATCTTATAAGTTTGATCTCCATCTTCTAAGGTTGGATAAGTTATTCTAATAAGGATGCATAGTATTTTCATAGTAGGATAGACTCTGAGGTACATAAACACTGATTCTAATAAAACCCCAAGGCTTATACTGTATTTTACATTTTGTGCCATTGTCAGGTGTTTATATCAACAGGTCTGTCCCTGTGTCTTGAGAGGTATTCTACAGTTTAAATTACTAAATAGTTTCTAGTACAGTATCTTGATACAAAACGTTGTGATCGTTGATATTATGAATTTTCCACCATTCAAGTCCTTAGTCTCCCCTGGTTATGTTTATCCAGTGTCTCAGAGGAGTCTAATTTATAGTACAGTATACATTTTCAGTGATCTAGTCTATGTATATTAAAATGTATTGACAAATGTAGTGTAAGGTGGTGCACCCAATGAGAGCATTTGCCAGCTGTGTTATCCTATTGTGTTTTTCCTGAGTTTATGATTGTACTTAATTATACTATTCTTCAATAAACAGTTAAGGTCTTTGTTAAACAATAGTGACATTATGCTGGCTCTTTATGCTCTAATTATGCAATGAACATTTAGAATGATTTTTAAATATTATTTATTGGTTATTGTAGTATTAATGCTAGAAGCAATAAACTTTGTAGTTTTGCTGCTTTTATGGCAAATAGCAGTTCGGAGATTTTGAGGATGACACAAGTTCAGAAAACACATGGGTCGTGTTGTTAGAGGATTTGGAGGCCATGTTTTGAGTAGGGATTGGTCACCAGTAGATATGCTGCTGTATAGGACTTGCCCATATAGGTCATGCCAGGAAATTTAGATGCATTCGTCTCATTTTGGCCAGTCTTGGTAGTACTGAAATTCACAAGTCTGTTGCTGTTTTTGCAAGATGAATCCTTATTTTGCACATGACGTTGCATGTCTTTTGACACATTAAAGATAACGTGAAGGAGCCATAATGAAGCCTAAAGAAAAATTTGATTTTTCTGTAACCATTTTTATTGACTTTAGGTCATGCATTGTTATTTGCCATTAACATATTTATTTTTTTGGTAAGTGGTGTGAAAACCTCTTATCTTTTATTTAAATAAGATATGTAATGTGATTGTGCATTTATATTACATGTGGGATGCTTTTCCATAAAATACATTCTTCTTTTATAAAAGACACTTGTGTTGTTAAACATATAATTTAGAAATATATCTTTTGTTATTCTTTCTTTAGCAAATGTGGATCAAGTTTTCATTGGATGTAAATTTTTCTTTGTGAAAGCTAAATGGATTCACTTGGTGGGGCCGTGTATGGCTAGCTTTATTTTAATAATGTGTTATGTTTTTATCATGTAGATTCAAAAGAATTATAGGTGGAATATTAATTTCATTATATTATATATATACACACACATGCATACATACACATATATGCTCACATGTAAATGACATCACTGAAGTTTTCTTTCATAGGTAACATTTGATAGTAGGAGTACTTTTGCTCCTTCATCTGTAACTGACATGTAGTATATTTTCAAAATTGTTTTGAACAACAAAAACATGATTCCATTCATTATTACATACAACGTTGCATAAAAGAATTCTAGTAGAGAGAGGGAACATTCAGGTTGAAATGCTGTACAATTTGACTGTTCATGATGTCAAATGCAGCTCAAGTTGCTGGTACAGAAGTTTGCCATCACATGTTCAGTATTAAGTCTGTAGTTGCAACCTGTGGCTACATTACCCATGTTTTGGCTCTATTTGGCCCATATGCCTTATTGTTGATGATGGATGTGGCCTGGTTGCCTCTGTTCTGCAAAAGAAAATTTTTGAAAGCCTTCTACTCTACAAAAGCAAGTCTTCAGATGCCCCTGCCCACTGTGGCTGGTGGTGATCGTACTTAACACATTCTGTGAGTTATTCATAAGGTTATTACTGGTAAACCACTTTACCCATTGCACTGTGTTGCTGCCATTCTATTGGCCCACATAACCTTTTAACTACAGGGGAAAAATGCTGTTCTCATGTATTATGTATTAATTTTTATTTCACTGAGAAACCTTTTAAGATGTAACATGGTGGTTAAATTTGTAGTGTAAGCTTTTAAGTAGAAATCACATTAATTGTTATAAATCCACCACGGGTTAAACCACAAAGATTAGAAAAGGGTACGCCACAACAAGGGCATAATTTCTTATTCAACGAATATTTTCCCCTTTAAAATGTAACTTTTGAGAGACCCTGCTTTTTTTTTATGATTATTATTGATTCTTAGATGTACATACTTGTGTATAGGGTTGTTGCTTATTTCATGTTGGTTGATATAATTGGTTGTAAATATATATAGGTTAAGGAATACTTTCTAAAAAGAAATTTCTATGTCAGGGTCACTATGCTCTTGTTTATAAAGCTGCCTGAAATTTAGTTTGATTTTAAAGCATTGAACCTTGCGCCATATGCCTGACATCAGAATTCTCTGGTAGTAAGATTCTAAATAAATGTCTAAGGACATAAAGCCAGAATTGTCAAATGATTTTTGATATTAAGTCACATTAAAGGGAGCATTCGATACCAATTGTGGTGTCTGGCAATAGTGGCTTTAAATTACACAGGCATATGGCTGGTGCATCCTAGATATTCCCACAGTTCTCCAGCTCCCTACTCTGTGTTGTCTTGTCCTGTTGGCAGTTATGCCACCACCTACCAATATATGTCATTAATCAAAGATTAGAGTTGTTTCTTTTGCCCTTTGTATTTTACCAATTGATAAAATGTTGGATCAGATGTCCTGATAAGCTTACTGTGAGCCTTTTATTTTGAATAAATAACTTTGGAATTAAAGATTGGCAATAGTATGACAGGAATTTTGCTAAGAATAAACACCCCCTTCCCAAGCTCCTAGCCCAGTGTCGCTTAGGGGGGTGGTCACTGAAGAGCAACTACCTACAGACTCTTCATAATTATCCTTAGATTATGTAGATGCTCTCAACTAAATTAGCCTGACCTCTCTTGCCCCTGCCACTCCATTATTCTCCTTGAGCTATTTGGACAGATTTTTTTTTTCTCGGTGAATCATATGGCACCAAATAAGGTTTTGATTACTCTCGGATAATGTAGTGAGTCCCTAGTCCAGCTTTGCTCTTACTGCTGCATTTGGTGTCAATGGACTGATGACCCTCAAAAGCAATAGGAGCACTGCATATACTGTACTGTTAATATGAGCCCTTGGTTCATCTGTCCTTTGAGCTGTAGCTTTGTTATAGCCACACAAAATTACCTAGACAAACTTCAGTAACTGATAACATCTTACAGCAACTAATTCTTCTCCCTGGATAGCATGACTGGTGCATAAATTTAGATTCTTCTAAGTCCCCATCCTAAGAATAAAAATAAGAATAAAAACAGCCTCTTATAGACCTCTAGAACTGTATGAACAAAAAACCAAAGTAAAAAAAAAAACACTTGACCACATGTACATAACGTATAATGTATTATAAGTACCCTGTAAATTCAAAATAACATCTCTCGGACTTGAAAGCTATTATCCCTCATCAAAGATATATATCATTTAGACTGCTAGTAAAAAAGAAATAATGGTTGAAACCATAGCTTGAACACCACCTAAAATCTGTATGATTGCTAAAATAATTGTTGTAAAGAGTTAAATTTACTATACTGTATACAAAACCATGAAAAGTGTTCACAGGGGATGGTGATACCATCAGACAATGAATAATCAACTTGTAGAACAGCACTTTTGGATCCCATAAGAAGAATATGTGGAAACATTGAAAACATCAATATGATTTACAGTACCTGGCAGGATGAGACAAAAATAAAGGCCAGTGAATAAAGCCCACCCCAAATAATACAAGACTAAACTGATAAAATTATCCAAAACATGCCTTACCAGAGTGATTTGATTAGTGTTTTAGAAGTCTTTCAAAATCATCCCTTTATCTAAAAAACCAACTTTCAGAACAGCAGTTTTAGATCCCATATGAAGAATATATGAAATTATTATTACTATTAAAATAGTTTCAGAACCCTGAATTGATTAATGGCTCTCACAGGGCTGGCCCAATGGATTAGATTGGAATTTAAAAAAAAGAATGCAAAATTGCATATGCTTCTACACTGGAACACACACATGAAATACATTTACTCATGTTTCCACCTGCACAATTAAAAATAAAAGTAATGATAAAAATCAGAATAAGATTTAATTTTTTTTTTTTTTTTTTGCATTAAATGCCTCAAGGTTTTTTGTATTTTCATTGATGACTTTTTTATATTTTATCAATTAAATTCCAACTTATATTAAAATTGGAACAATTGAAAACATTGCAGATTCTGACAAAATTTCACTGATCGATCTATTTCTGAAAATTAATAACCTTGTTGGTTATATTTTGGACATTCACACAACATGTTTAATTGTTATTATATACTGTATAACTTTGCATTCTGAGCATTTGGGAGCAGGGTTATGTGGGCTGTTCATTAAGTGTCCATGTGTCAGATGAGTATGGCATATTCGGAGACATGTCAGAATTACTTGTGTATGTCTCTCTATTTGGTATGATGAACTTCATTTTCTAACACCAGTTTTATTTGTTTCAATTTATTATTTGCAGGTTCTTCATTCCATATAATTTGCCATTTATTTATAATACTTGTGTTTCATAATCATTAATAGGATACCCATATTTACATTTGATCTTATCATATGGGCTGCTTCTTTGGCTGCTTTATCAGCCTCTTTATTTCCATTAATCCCTATTTGGGCAGGGGTCCAACATATTTCTATATTTTTCCCATTATTATATATACAGTACAACTTGTGGAGTAATAACTTAATTTATTGTGCAATGTTATTTTTTGGTTTGTAACTTTGGATGGCCTCTAGCACTTCTTGAGTCACTAAAAACAAGATTATTGAATGAGGTTTCTTTAAGTATTTTTATGGCTGATGCTATTGCACACAACTCAGCTGTAAATACTGAGACATTATCAGGTAGAGAGAACTGATACGTTTTGTTTTGGGATACTGCAGTATATCCCACTCCGTATTGTGATTTAGGTCTGTCTGTATATTGCGTAATGTAAGCCTTTTCGGATGATATGAACATATGTTGTCTATGGTGTTCTGGGTATAAGTGTGTGCAAATTCTCATTTTATTCATAGTCCCAGGGGGAGGTAATTTTACTATTAAGGTGAGTGTATAATTGTATACAGTGACTCAATCTTTTAGCTCCAACTGGGAAAGGCAGTGAATGATTGTTTATAAATACATCTCTTAATTCAAATAGTTTTTTGGTTGGTGAATCATTTGCCTGAATTCTTAGGGCATTTTTCATTAATAATTCTCAATGGAGAGATAGTGGTAGTTCACTCAACTTGCAAAGATGAGTTTGATGATTATCTAAAGGCTCCTGAACATATTCTAAGGCCTTCATTGTGAACTGGGTCCAACAGTTTCGGCATTATGTCCGAAACTGAGCCTTGTATTTCGCTTCCATTATCAATGATAGACAACACTGTTTATAAATACATCTCTTAATTCAAATAATTTTTTTGGTTGGTGAATCACTTGTCTGAATACTTAGGGCACTTTTCATTATTACTAATTCTTTATGGAGAGAGAGTGGCAGTTCACTCAAATTGTAAAGATGAGCTGTTCATATGTGGAACAAACCTGGGTCTTAACTTACAGATAATTCTTTTAGTGCCAGCTGGAAACCAGTAAAAATAACAAAGAAGGAATTGGTGGCAACAAGGTAGGCTGATAGGCCTAGGTGGTGATCATCAAGTTCCTTCGCGCATGTATTGAAGGAATGATGCCTCAGTTTCTTCTTTACCGATCTTGTAAGAAGACATGCTTTTGCTTGTCTCTCCGAAGCCGGTGTTTTTTACTTATTTTGTTGTGCTTTGTTTACTTGCAGTTTTAGGCGATTCTGTGTTTTCATGTGCTGTGTGCTTTTGTGTGATCATGTATCTTCAAGAATCATCCCAGCCTCCAGTTTCTGCCAGTCCTTCCAAGCATCAGAGGATGTGCCCTGGTGTTGATGGCTATCTTTGCCCTCGGTTTTTGGCATCGGCTGAGACTGATCCCCATTCTACGTGTAGCCAATGCAGAGCTAACGATTGTAATATCAGTAATCCTTGCCATGAGTGTCGTTCTTGGGCTCCTGAGCAGTGGAGGTTTTTTGCCAAGAAGAGGTAGCATAGGAGGAAGTTGGAGCGGGGTACATCATCTCCCCCCCGCCCCGGCAGATGTGCCTCCATCTTGTTCTACCCTTTCAGATTCCTATGTACAGAAGGTGGCTGGTCTCTGGGCTTCTCTAGGCCTATCAGGGTTAACAGCTTTTGGATGGCCTGTTCTCCCACTACTTGAATTCACACTGGCCTGGGTCAGCCGCCTTGTCAGTCCCCGTCCCAGCAGCTTCCTCCCCTCCCATGCCCAGTTCATCAGCTGTTTCAACTCCCCAGCTGACTATCCTGCTCTCGTCCCAGTGTGTTGTCTTACCTCCTCCTGCTCCGACATCTGGCCCTTCTTCCAACTCCTGGGTTCAGGCAGTCTTCTTCTTTGTCTTCCACTGTTCCTGTCAAGCGATGGCAAATTAGAGACTGTCTCTTCCTCTCAACTAGTAAGGAAGTGTCTCAGACCTATCATATCTTTGTCTGCTTCAAACCACAGCCGTGCCTCTCCCCCTCCCGACGTCAGTGTTTCTGACATTCAAGATTTATGCAAATTGAAGAAGAAGTGTGCAGTTGTTCCTCCCTCTGCCAACATTTGTAGGAGGGATGATTTTGTTCCTGTTAAAAAGACTCGTCCGGTGGTCCTGTCCGTGAAGAGAGCTCTTCTGGTACACGTCCGTGTCCTCTTATGTCTTGTGCGAGATGCTGAAAAATATGTGGCAAAATCTTCCATATGCATGTTACTTTTAATTCCAATATGTAGATTATTAGTGATATACTTTAGCTACAGTAAACAGCATGCCACTAAGGGTGCTTCCTTGTGGAATAACATTTTCAAGTGGAAATTTTTTTGACAAAACATCATCAATTCTCACCTGAAAAATGCAATCTGTCAGAAAGTTTTGGATAAATTTAGGTAGATGTCCACAGATGGCTATTTTTATATAACATTTTTAATATTGCATCCTTCATGTAGTAGCGTATGCCTTTTCAGTGTCAAAAAAAGACAGCTACAGGAATTTGTTTTTGTTCAAATCCTCTACGTATGTGGCTTCTAAGTTCAACAGAATCTAATGTATTTGTGACCCAAATTGACTATGAGTTAAAATTTTATTTTCTCAAATGTGCCATATTAGTCGAGCATTTACCATTTTCTCTAGCAATTTGCATAAGCAACTTGTCAAAGAAACTGTTTTGTAATTATTTACATTAATGGGATCCTTTCCAGGTTTGGGAAGAGGAATTATTATGGCATTTCGCCATTCATCAGGAAATAAATTTCGAATCCATAAATGATTATAAAACTGTAAAAATAGGCATGACTTTGCCAAAGGTGCTAAATGGCACATCATCTTAAAAAAAATACTGTCAACTCCAAGAGCAGATTGATTGCTGTTTAGGAGAATGTACTCCAACTCTTCCATATTAAATTTTTTTTATTATAATATATATTTTCTATTGTTTCAAAATTTATTGTTATTAATTCTATATTATTTTTCTTTGTGCAGAAGTATTCATCTAAATTTTTATCACCACTTATATTTTCTAAGTTTTCTCTAATTACTTATTTATTTTGGTTGGAGTATTTTTTTTTTCATCTTTTAATATGGCATGCATAGGTGGTTTAACATGGGACCATTTATTTTCCTGAAAATCTCCCATATTTTTTGTATGGGAGTGTTATTAGAGAGATCTAATACATATTTCCTCCATGAAATGATTCTTCCTTGAATTAATTCTTTTTTTACATTTTGCAGATATTTTGTTGAATGGAGGTTTTAATGTATCAATATCTAGTAATAATATAGCAATTTTTTTAATGGAATCAACAAGAAATTTATTAGTTTCATTATTGTCTTTTAAATATTCAAATGGTGGGATATTATTAGTGTAAATTCCACATCGCTCCCAATCTGCTTTATAAATGTTATAGCGTGGGACATGCTTTGTAGGATTATTCTGTAATAAAGTAATTAATACAGGGAAATGATCACTGATGTACAAGTCATCAACTGTATTCCAATCTAATCTGTCTACTATACTTGAGGCACAGAGTCAAATCTACTGAGGAAAATGTTCCATGTGTTTTTGAATAATATGTCCTCATTTCATTACCATTTATATAGCACATGTCATCTGAATCCATGAATTCTTCTATTTTTCTTCCTGCTCTATTTGACTTTGTACAATTATAGTCCCATATTTGGTTGTGAACATTAAAATCACAAGTCAGTAATATTTACAGGTACTTTGTCATAAACTACTTTGTGTACAAATATGGCTGTACCTAAAATCCTTCTTCCTCTCGTGATGTCGATGCTAAGGTGTATTTACCTATTGTTGATACAGTTTTCTTGACATGTTGTAAACATATCATCATTGGTTCATATTATTTCAGTAATCATTGTATTTCTTCTGTATGTAATCTGGTCTACAGACCATTTACGTTCCACTGTATAATATAGCTATTGAAAATATTTTGTTATGGCGGTCGAGTTTTGCTTTCTTTTTTTGTATTATCAAGTTGGATTTTTTCTAATTTACTCACGACATTTATTTGTTTTCCTTTATAATGTATTGTGTTCAATGCACACACAACCTTTTTCATGAGTGTTCAAATCAGTGGTTTCTTTTTTTCTAAACTTCATAAAATTTCTTAAAATGTTTGTTAAACCATCTTTTGTTATGTTTTGTTATTATTGCATAATTCAAGGAAGCATGCATTACATCCACATGTGTTATCAAGTATAATTTTTGTTTCATTTGCTCTTGTTGTACCAATTATAGGTGATGGAGTAATCTCTTCACCCTTGACATAATCATTCTTATCTATGGTATGGTTCTCTTCTAATTTTTCCGTGTTTTGGATATCTGCTTCCATAGGTTTTACTATTATTTGAGGAGACAAACGTATATTTTTAATTTATTGTTGTTTTTGTTCTGTCTTTATACCTTTCGTCTTTGGTTTAACTGATGTTTCTCTAATAATGGTTGGGTTTTGTGTTTCGGGTGGTGTTCTCTTTCCTTTGCTACTTCTGTAGTAGTATTCTTTTTGTTCTCCTATTTGTATTAATATTTGAAATGAATTTGAAAAGTACTGTCATATCATTTGCACCTGTTTCATGGTTCTTTACCATTTTAGTTTATTTTTCTGTAACGTATTTATTTCTTCTTGAGATTTACCTTTATGTGCTTTGTTACATCTGTCTGTGTGTTTTTATTTCATTATTGGTTCTTGTTATTGGAGAATATCTATGTATCTTAGCTGGATTTTGAATTCCTCTGACTTTCAATTCCAATCTAGCCTCTTTTATAGACATCCCAGTTCTTTCTTGTAATATTTTCAATTCTGTATTGTATATATAATACATGCATTCTTTGGACATTTACACATTGTGTGGTATGTTCGTCGATCCACAATACGTACGTACAGGTTCATTTCTACAATTTTTCTTCAAATGCCCATATTCACCACAATTTTGACATTGTAGTGGCTTTGGGACATAAAGTCTTAATTCTCTGTTTTAGCCTAAGATTCATATTTTTTGGGGTAGATCTTGACCTTCAAATTTTATTTTTCCAATTCTTAAAATTTTATTGTTCTGTTTACATAGTATTGTATATACATCACAATCTTGGATGTTGGGATATCTCTTTTTAAGAGAGTCCAACAGCACATTATTCTCCACCAGTTCATTATTATTTTCACGAAGTACAATGGTACACTGAATGCTATTCATAGTCTGGTTTTTTTTTATTTTTACATTAATATTATTAATACTTTTTATAGACAAATATCTTCAGAGTGGCTTTTTGTTGTGGCTTCTATAAGTCACGTCTTTTCTTTATTTGTCTGAACAACATTTCGGGTAGCTGAATATCTGTTTAATAAGTAGTTTTTAAACTTTAGGGCTGAAATTTTTTGTTCTGTTTCCAAGGTTAGAAATCTTGACTAACTTTCACTCCCAAAAAGGGAGTCGAAGTGAGTCAAGGTTGGATCATGAAGATATCTACTTCTTTTGGATTTGTTATACGGTATTAATGCTTTAACACACCTTGATTTTGATAGAGTTCTCCTGTGAACAGTCCACTGCCATGCCAGAAGTCGTAGGGAGGTTTAAATAATTCATCATACAACGAATAACATAAATTTTGTCCAAGATGAAGTCCCTCTCAACATGGAGGCCCAACAGGGGAGGAGCAATACTGTTACCTACAGTGGTAACTGCCCTTGGATCCTAACCTGGATATACAGTAATACCCCGAACTTGTGCGATTCAAGTTGCGCAAATTCACAGACACACAAACTTTTCAATGGAACCTAACTAATTGTCATACACGAGTTTTTCAGACACGCAAACATTTGCGAATACTGAGAAACCCCTCAAAAGCGTTTTTTTAATTTTTTATGTAATTTATAAGTTTTCAAGCTTTTATGTGTAAATTAAATATTAAATAATAAAAGTAATAATTTCTCTCTCTCTGTCTTTTACTGAGACAAGACAATTTTTATAGTACATGTATATATATGTTTATTTGTTTTATATGATAAATAATTTTTACCTAATAAAAAGTAATAATAATTTTAATAATAATATAATAAATAAATAATAATAATAATAATAATAATAATAATAATAATAATAATAATAATAAAATAACTGTAATTTACAAAATTCATATGTGATATGTATTTTCAACAAACAAATATCTTTTGAGAAGAAGCTCGAAGGCAAAGCTGTCAGACTTGTCACTTTAACATGACAAAAATGGGGAGTGTTGCTGATTAGCAGGTCAAAGGTACCTTATGTAATTCTTTCTCTCTCTCTCTCTCTCTCTGTAATAATTCATAAAAAATTTCACTCTCTCTTAGGTGAGGGACAACTGTTTCCTCTCTCTCTCTCTCTCTCTCTTTCACAGCTAGCGCAACCTACACATTACTGTTTCTCTGTATGTCTTTACCTGTACAGTGGATAATTTTAAATTGATTTAATTTTACATGTGCCATCTGCAAACTGTAAATGCGCCGTTCTAAAACAGACACACAGAGCATTTCAGAACAAAGAGAGAGAGAGACAGAATAAAAGAGTTTTTAAAAATGAGGTTGAGAAGACTTCTAAAAATAGATCGGTGGAATGGGGGAGAAAGAAATAGTATACTAATCTTCACCCTCTCCTATGTTCTTACATCAACCATTTATTTCTTTTTTTAAGGGTAATGTATTAAGCTAACTTTTAAATGAAATTACAATAACTTTAATTTCATTCAAAAGTTAGTTTAATACTGAATTTCCATCTTATGATATCTAAGGTAAGAATAATTTTCTCTCTCTCTCTCTCTCTCTCTCTCTCTGTTATTCTGTCTGTCTGTAATAATTCATAAATAATTTAACTTGATATTTCAAGTAAGGATAATCTCTCTCTCTCTCTCTCTCTCTCTCTCTCTCTCTCTCTCTCTCTAGTTCTCTCTCTCTCACATAGTTTTATACACAATTATTATTTCTCTGTACGTCTTTACCTGCAAAGTAGATAGTTTAAATTAATCAAATTTTATCTGTAATGTCTATGAAATGTAAATGCACTGGTGTGGCAAATACGTTCTAAAACATAGACACACAGTAACTAAGAGCTGTATTAGTCAAAATAAAAAACACTGCTTGTTCATGAAAAAGCAATTCAGAACAAAGAGAAAGAGATGTAGAATAAAGAAGATATTAAAAAGAGGTTGAGAAGACTTCTAAAAATAGATTGGTCGGAAGGGGTGAGAGACCGAATTCTCATCCAACTCTCTAAGTTTATGTCAACCATTTATTTCTTTTTTTAAGGGTAATGTATTAAGCTAGCATTTAAATGAAATTACAGTAACTTTAATATCATTTAAAAGCTAGCTTAATAATTTAGGAGCATGATTGGGTCATATTTAGCAATTACATTTTAGAAAATAACCATTTATCAGCATTTTTAGAGACTATGCTAAACTTATGCAAAAATTTGCCTTGCGTGAGGGGTTCTGGAACCCAACCTCGCGTAAGTTCGGGGTATGGCTGTACACTGTAATCTTAGTCTGTCAAGATCGGATTCAGCACTGAGGGCATGGTTTAACATAAAAATTTTCTGTCTCTCGACTACATAATTATGGTACTCTAGTTCTATGGGTGGAGCAACATGCCGTCCAGCTCCACTCTCCTTCAAAGTTGCAAGAACAGTGGTTTCCGTAATTTAATACCATGCAAAGCTCGTCAACGAAAGAGGAAGCCTGAGGAGAGGTGGAAGTGCCACAAACAATTTGTACGTCCTCTGGAGCATCAGGAACACCAGTCACAGCTGGTACACGCTCCAAGAAGACACGGGGACCAAATATTGATAATACAGCCTCCATCAAGGCAGGAGTGCCAGCTACAGCTTGTGCAGTCTCCAAAGAGGCTGCCACCAGGTATAACTAGTAAAGCCTCCAGAGGGGCGGGAGTACCAGGCATATCTGGCACAGCCTCTGAAAAGCAAGTGCCAGAAATCACTGGCGCAGTCTCTGAAGAGACAGGAGAGCCAGAAATTACTGGTGTAGCCTTCAAAGAGGCAGGACTGCCAGAAACTACTGATGCAGCCTCCCAAGAGGCAAGAGCACATGTCACTACTGATCTTCCCTTTGTATTACCAGAGGAAGCACTTCTGGTAGCATTTACATTTCTTCTATGGTTAGCAGCAATACTCGAAACGGATATTCTTGGTCTAACATACTGGCTTAAAACTTTGTTTAGCCTCTGTAAATGTGGTGCATTCAGTTACCCTTAAGGTCTGTATCTCCTTTTCCATGATGTACACATCACAGTTCTGGGAAGAGGATGGATGATTCTCTCCACAATATACACATTTTGCTTCCTTATAACATACACCATGCTCTGGTTCACTACAATTAACATATATGGTAGGCTTGCCTTGTAGCTTCTGCCTACAAGACCCCAACATACTGTATGACCATCTTATTGACAATAAAAGCATCTCCTTAGTCTTGGGCTATATTGCATAACCTTAAAATGCAACCATGTTACTTTTATTACACTTGGTAAGCGGGTTGAATTGAATGTAATAACTACATTTGACAGCGGAACTATGGCTCCATTGATCTACTTCTTCATCCTTTCAATTCTAATCACACTTGATCTTTTAATTCCTTAAAAAGTTTTTCTTCCAAGTATGTCATCAATTGGGGTGCAAATATCATTACCTTGGAGTGAATCCAGAAAGAATGTACTGAGCAGTACACTTTCACTCCTCCAAGATTTGATAATGCTTTTAATTTTTCCCTTTTGTTTGCCGAGGCCAGTTCTACTGCCAGTTTTCCTCTTCTTTTAGATGCTTTGCTCTTGTACTATGGAATGCTAAAAGCCTCTTCTAGTAGCTTGATGGTGTATTTCTCTTACTGGACTTGAGCTTTGGTCATAAATTGCTGCTGTCTCAGTACTAGCCTTTTCCTCTGGCCAATCCCTTTGGTCGTCTGTCCCTACAGCTTTCTTGACCATCTTAGCCTCACCTTCATTCATTTCTCTGGGGTACTCTATGCCTTGAATGTTTCCAAGAATAGCCTCACCTTCAGTCATTTCTCTGCACTTGCACAACCTGTATCCTGTAGCACAGTTACCTTCTCCCTGCCTATATATTCTTCACTAACTGGATCTGCATGTTCATCTCCATCTGCCAGTTTCAGCCTACCATCGTTGACATATTCTTCCATTAAGGTTATGTTAACATCTTCACAAATGATAGTGGTCACCTCCCTCACTTCTACTTCCTCAGCGCTAGCTGCCTTGTACTTGAACTTCTGCTAGTCTTTACATTTAACAAGCACACAGTTTTTGGCTAAGTGCCAAGGTTTGTGTACCTACCTTCACTTTTGTCAGTCATCTTCTGCCCAGTCTTAACCCTAATAGGCATGCATTCCTTGGCTAAGTGTCCTTGCTGCACCTACCTTTACTTTTATCAATTTGCTTTTGTTCAACCATCTTGTAGTCCTTGGGTTTCTGGATACCAGCATTAGACCTCTTCATTGGCTTCTGGCATTCCATTAAGCTTATCCCACGAGCCTCCAGGTACTGTACTGCTCTTCAAGTTTCACCGTTTTGCCAATGCCTCCTGGTAATAGTTCCTTGAGGAATAGTGCCATCCTGGTTGAACATGCACTGACAAGCTGTTCCCTGTTATTCAACTCTGCCAAATCATCAAACTCTCTTCTGCATTCATCCATTTCACTGTACCTATTAAAATATCTCTGTAGACTAGCTGCTCAACCTAAATGGCCTAGTTTCACAGAATCTCTTTCTAAATCCCTCCTCAGTCATTAAATATCTCTTTTAACAATTCTCTCTTTGGGCTATCAAACTGCAAGGTTTCATCAAAAGGTTGGTAGTGGACTTAAACAAACAGCCCACTCATCCCTACACCAGCCTTAGCCCACGGCAAACCTCTCTGATCTTTCAATGAAAGAGTCCAGGTCATCATTCTTTCCACTGCTAGCACAGCTTACATGTCTTTCAATTTCTGTCTTGAGACTTACTTGAAGTTTTTGTTTCTACTGCCTTTCTGTTTCTTGTCTATCTCAGCTTTTTGTGTCACCTCTAATCTTACTTTCTCTTCATATGCTCTCTGTCTTTCAGCTGTCTTTTTTGCCGACCTTATTCCTATCTTTTGCTCTGCACAGGATAGGTTTTGTTGTTCAGTTACAAATTCCTTGCTTCCATATCCTTCCAATGGCCAATTCAACAATTTCTGTTAACTCGGAGGCTGATACTGAGAAAAATTACACCAAATTACTGCCACACATTTAATCCTGGTCATGACAATGTTATGGCCTGCAATGTGGGAAAGGAGGTCCTGAGATGATAATGGCTTTACAAATAGTGAGATTAAAACACTTAGCAAACGGTAAATTCTGAAATTTATTCACAACACTAAGCACGATGTTTTACACTCTGAGCCGATCGTTGCCAGTAGAGGAGGACTGACTGAGCGTCTTTCCTTAGAACGACTCCTTGCTTCCAGCTAACACTGAAATGCTGTATATCAGGATAGCTTTCTGCTCTCTCTCTCTCTCTCTCTCTCTCTCTCTCTCTCTCCTCGGCTAATATGCAGGTTTGCCTCCTATCTCAATGATTCTGTATTGTCTGCATTACTACAAGATGTTGCCTAATCCTGGTCAACTCAGTCAGTCTGGAAATATTTTGAATTCACAGATTATACAAAACCTCTAATCAAATTGTAATTAACACGATTTTAAATAAAAATAAAAATCAACAAAATTTCACTGACATCATAATAAACATAATAAACAAATGTTTCTTGTATATGAAATTAACACATATCAAACCTTCATCGAACATAAAAAAATTAAAGAATGGTCTATTTCTCGAAATTGCAATAAACACAAGCAAAATATGGCATGTATCATAAATAAGGCTTCGACAAAGTCTTCCAGCAGTATGCAGGTCGAGTAAGCCCAGTCTGGTAGACAACTGAGGTTATAAGTTTCATTTTTATACCGATCTCCTGATTTTTGTAGCCAAGAATTTCACGGCTTATTTTCCAGCAAAAAAATTTTACAGTAAATTTAGCAACTGTTTTCTTCAATCACATCAATAACTAAGTGAAAAAAGACATGCAGCTACTATGCATTTAGAATTTACTTTTCACATACCACGTATGTTTTTTCCTCACTACAATTAAAATAAAAACTAAACCCAGCGCAGATAGACATTCAACAACAGAGATGCGCCAGCTCCAAGTTTATTAGCCCCATCTTGGTGTTTTCAATTGCTATATGCAGACCTTTTTTTTTCAACTTATGGAAAGAAAACTGATTGGTGGGATTTGGGAACAGTGGTGAAACTCGAGACTGAAGAATTTTCATTCTTTTACTTTTTTTCCTCTCTGCGTTAAATGACCTCAGCTAGTTGGGCCATTTATCATTCGCTCAGTTTATCGCAAAGCAATCTCTCTCTCTCTCTCTCTCTCTCTCTCTCTCTCTCTCTCTCTCTCTCTCTCTCTCTCTCTCTTTCCGCGCAGACTCGATCATACAGTTACGCATTCAATGCACACTTAGTTCTCCCCGCGGTTTCCTTCCACATTTGCTGTCAATACGGTTTCCTATCAAGCTTTACTCCATTTCTCTCTCCTTTTTCTTATTCTCTGTCTCTTTCCCTATTCCTTTCCCACTCGATCTCTGATAATTGGGAAACTTCCGAACAATTGCACAGACAGGCGGATCACGTAATTGCTTTTAATGCTGGTTGTTACGAGACAATCTAGGCTATATTCCAATTATGCTGTTTCGATATTGATTGCAGCCTTATAACTTGTGGTGGAAATTATTCTTGGAACTAACATGTCACTGTTATTTTTGTTTCAAAATTTCCTTCGACTCATGCTGAAATTTTCCATTTAAGGATATGAATTAAAATGATCGTTTACACATATGCACACGAACAAACACACGCTGTCCACATAAACTCTTTGATACCAAGTTTACTGCAAGCTCTAAGGTGGCTGCCACCTAAACAGAATTATATTCTGTTTACTGAATGCAATTTAAGCTAACCGTGTATCAAAACTTTCCTGGAAACAATAATTTTTCAAGAGAAGTAATTCAAGGAAGAATTATATCGTGGAGAAAATATGTATCAGATCTCTTTAATAATACTCCCATACAAAAAAAAATATGGGAAAGAGTCAGGAAAATAAATGGTACCCATGTTAAACCACTTAGACATGCCATATCAAAAGATGGAAAAAGAATACTCCATCTGAAAGAAATAATAGGAGAAAACTTAGCAAATATAAGTAGTGTTAAAAAGTTAGGTGAATACTTCCAATTAATAAAAATAAAATTTGAAACAATAGAAAATGTATATTAAAATAAAAAAATAAGCTCTCTTGAACAGCAATAAATCTGCTCATTGAGGTGAATATTTGTTTTGAGATGATCTGCCATTTAGCACCTTTGGCAAATTCATACCTATTACAGTTTTGTAATAATTTATGGAGTCGAAATTTATTTCCTGATGAACGGCGAAATGCCATAATAATGTCTATCCCAAACCTGAGGACTCCAGTAATGTAAATAATTACAAAACAATTTCTTTAACAAGTTGCTTATGCAAATTCCTAGAGAAAATGGTACAAGCTCGACTAACGTGGCACGTTCGAGAAAGTAAAATTTTGACTCCCATTCACTTCGGGTCACAATGTAATAGATTCTCTATCGAACTTAGAACACCAAATACGTACAGGATTTGAACGAAAACAAATTCCTGTAGTTGTCTTGTTTGACACTGAAAAAGGCATACGATACTACATGGAGGTATGCAATACTAAAAACGTTTTATAAAAATAGCATCCGTGGACATTTACCTAGGTTTATCTAAAACTTTCTGACAGATCGCAGTTTAATAGACAATGTTTTGTCAAATGCATTTCCACTACAAAATGGTGTTCCACAGGGTGGCGTCCTTAGTGATTTTAGCGAAACACGAAGCGCTATGGAAGCCATTCAAAGTTACAAAGCAAAAATAATATTGTACAACAAATTAAGTTATTACTTCATAAGCTACAGAAAAATGGGGAAAATACAGAAATGTGTTGGATCCCTGCCCATGTAGGGATCAAGGGAAATGAAGAGGCTGACAAAGCAGCTTAAGAAGCAACCCACATGACAAGATCAAATGCAGATATCACTCTTAATGATCATATAACATATCACTATTAATGATTATGTAACACATAAAAATAAGTATTATAAAAAATAAAAAATGGCAAAATAAAAGGAATGAAGAATGTGAAAGTAATAAATTAAAACAGATAAAACCTAGTGTTTGAAAATGGATTTTACATCATACCAGAGCCATTCAAAGAGAGAGAGAGAGAGAGAGAGAGAGAGAGAGAAGAGAGAGAGAGCAAGAGAGAGAGAGAGAGAGAAGAGAGAAAGTAATAAATTAAAACAGAGTGTTTGAAAATGGAGAGAGGGAGATACGCAAATAATTCTGACACGTCCCCAAACAGGCCATGCTCCTAAAACGCACGGACATCTAATGAATACCCACACAACCCTGCTCCTAAATTTTATATTAAAAGCAGTGATAACGATTAAACATTTACTGTGTGAATTTCCAAAGTGTGATCAGCAGCGGCTATCAAGTTCTGGAAATAAATCCATCAGTGAAATTTGTCTGAAACTTCAACATTTGCAATTAACCAGAAACTTCAACATTTGCAACTAATCCAATTATAAAGTTTTTGGGAAATTGTAATTTATTTGACAAAATCTAAAAAAAGTAAATATCAATATAAACAAACCCTTCGGGCCAGCCCTGTGAGAGCTGATAATCAGCTCAGTGGTCTGGTAAAACTATTTTATTTTAATAATAATAATAATCAGTCTCAATGCAACTAGATAACGCGACAGTTTTAGTAAAGGAGGCAAAAATAAGAGTCAAATGCATACACGGCCTACAATCGCTCTCTACCGCATTCTCATAATATATCACAGTTCATCACCTTCTGATATTCAGGACGTTCTTCTTTATCAACTGGCGTTCGTTACGCTGAAGTACCAGACCCGCAAAAGGAAAAATACCTTCAACAACAAGTGACCTCAAAATGTACGACAGAAACTATGACTTGAAACAGAAACATAACTGACAACGGAAAAGGATACCGTCGGTCTTTATTACAAAGAAAAAATGATAAATAAAGAGAACTTTGTTCACAACGAGGAAAAATGAACAAGCACACGACGATAGTTCCATTAGAATTCCTTGGCAACTGCTGTTGCCTCACGACAGAGACATGATGAATGAGGCACTGGAATATTCCCTTTTCTTCTCCTTCATTATTAAGCAGTAACCACATGACATTACTTTCTATTACAAAAGCGTTCAATATTTAGTAGCGGAAAATATCAAATGAAGGCAAATAAAATTTCCTTGCATTTAAAGTACGAGCCATCATAATTAAACCTCTACAACTTTATTCCCCCCAGATGTGTTACAATAAAAAGGAATTATGTTGTGATATTGACTCCTAAGACATAGTGAACGGTATATTGACTTTCAGATTACATGAAATCTGAGTATAGTTTTCCTCTCATTGTGATATTTCTCGGTTGACATTTCACTACGAAATATGAATATCTAAGTTTTAATGAAGATCAAGGATCCGAGATTAGTATGGAAGGGACATTTGAACCGAGTACAAAAATTTAGGTATCTTGGTTCAACAGTAGCTGATGATGGAAATTCTGGATGCAGAAATAACACACAGAGTGCAGGCTAGATGGAAAAATTGGAGAAAGATGTCAGGTATCTTGTGGGACCACAGAATCAACATAAAAGTTTAAAGGAAGGGTGTATAAGACAGTGGTGAGACCAGCTTTGGTGTATGGAGCACAAACATGGCCGGCAGAGAGAGTGCAAGAGAAGAAATTGGATGTGGTAGAGATGAAAATGCTCAGGTGGGTGTAGGAGTAACAAAAGTGGACAGGATCAAAAATGAAAGAATGAGAGGAATTACTAAAGTTGTAGAACTACCAAAGAAGGCCCAGGAAAGAAGACTGCAGTGGTAAAGCCATGTGATGAGAAGGGATGAGACAAATGTAGGGGGGAGAGTGATGCAGATGGAGGCGCCTGGTGGGAGAGCAAGAGAAAGACCGAAGAAGCGAAGGTGGATGGACATAGCTAGAGAAGACCTGAGAGGCAAACAACTGTCAGAAACAACGACCCCACATAGAAAAGGGAGAAAGATTATATATATATATATATATATATATATATATATATATATATATATATATATATATATATATATATATATATATATATATATATATATATATATATATATATATATATATATATATATATATATATATATATACATAGTACTTAACACTCACATTGCACATGGCACTAATCAATATACAACCTTTGGTATCCTACAGGTCTTCATGAGAAACTGATCAAACTATTTCTTTAAAAAGGAGAGGTAAAGATAGGGGAACCATAATCCCTGAGAAAGAAAGTAACCCATTACAGACAAGAACAAATAACCATTGCTATCGTAAATAATCTCAACACCATACCTCGACATCTCTACTACAGGGAATCATTAACTACGCCCAACTTCGTTCTAGTCTACCCCCAGCTTAACCTAATACCGACATGTACCGACATACTCTCAGCCATAACTACGAAGTAAAAAAAAAAAAAAGGCTTTCAGAATAACATATTACCTACAGAAACCTTCCCACAGCCTTGATTAAAAGGTATCGCCATCAGAGCTAAACGCCCACTGAACTTGGCTCTTCTATTGTCAGTAGTTTAGCGATTGAAGTTCCTCTCTTCTTGGAATCGGTAAACTAGCAATGAAGGTAAATTCGCTGAGAAGACCTGCGTGAGGTCCAGTGCTAAGGCACAACCAACATAATTCGAGATAATTTCACGAATATCAGAATTGTCTTTTAACTTATCTTCATTGGAGTGGTCATTATCATTCCAACACTTGGTCCGTATGAATAAATCAATTGGGAGTTAACGAAATTCATTCCACTAAATTGCACGTTTGTGAAATGACGTCTTGGGGTTTCGTGAAATATGGTTGGGGAATCCGGATTCTTCAAGAACTGTATTTGTTGCATTCATGTCCGAGTTCATGATGATATACACATATACACGTGAATGGATAAATATATAAAATGGTGCATGCAAGTTTATGCATTATGTAAGTTTTAAAATGTACACAAAACACTACAAAAAATTTATATATAATATATATACTAGCTGACCAACCCAGTGCTACCAGGGAAAACTCTAAATGACAACCAGTAAACTCTCTCTCTCTCTCTCTCTCTCTCTCTCTCTCTCTCTCTCTCTCTCTCTCTCTCTCTCTCTCTCTCTCTCTTTCTCTCTCTCTCTCTCTCTCCAGGTCTCCCTCACTTTTTCTCCATCTTTCCCTCCCTAACACCCTCTCTCTCTCTCTCTCTCTCTCTCTCTCTCTGTCCTGTTAAGATAGTTGCTTCAATTACATTGCCCAGCATTTTTGACATTTTATATTTCACCCTTTCTTACCCCCAATTCTTATTGGGGCTGAACTTGGACTTAAAGGGCATCGAGAGTGTCATTATTCATCTCAGCAACCTCAAAAACTATGGATTAGACACTAATATCTGTCACTTTTGACATTTTATTTTCACCCCTTCTCACCCCCCTTCTTATCAGTGATGAACTTGGACTTAAAGGGCATCAGGGGTGTCACTATTCATCTCAGTGACCTCAAAAACTATGGATTACATACTAATATCTGTTGCTTTTCGTTATTTTTAAGTCACCCCTTCCCACACCCACACCCTTTGGTGTCAGTGATGTCTTACCCCCACAGTATTCTTTTCTGGATAGTAGTCATATGTATACTGAAATGAGGTCTGATAAACTCGTAGACTTTATTTACTTACTAAGTCTATGGGCAGAACTAGCCCCGTTTCAGGGAAGCCCTCCCCACCCCACCCCTTTGGTGCTAGTGATGTCTTTCCCACACAGGATTCTTTTCTAGGTAGTAAGTCATATGTATACCAAGTTTGGTTGAAATTGCTCAATGCATTTCAGAATTATGCTGAAACATACACACACACACACATACATACATACCAATATATAAACAAAGGCAATGCCACGAAGGAAAGAGAAAAGATGCACTGGTGCTAGGCTTTTCAACTTACTGGCTTTTACTTAGCAAGCTCAGTAAAGGACAATAAGTCGAAAGGCCTAGCACCACTCTGTCGTTCCCTTCCTTCGTGGCATTGCCTTTATTTATATATACATCCATTTGTATATATATATATATATATATATATATATATATATATATATATATGTGTGTGTGTGTGTGTGTGTGTGTGTGTGTGTGTGTGTGTGTGTATTCAATATGTTGTTCCCCATCGCAGGTTCCTGGAAAAAAAGTCCAAGACTGTATTCATTCTTTAATTGCTGAATCATTACTGAAAACATGAAGAAAACCGACACATTAGCCACTTCATCAATGTATACACAAATACGTCGAACATCCCTTCCTTCCATACACTGCGCTGTTCACCAGCAACTTGCTTCCACTCTCATGTTTCTTGGGTATTAAGGCCCTTTCTTTCTAACACCTCTTTCATACTACTCCTCACTTCTACCACCATATCTCTGTCAATTCTTTCGACATGAATAAATCATCTCAAGATACTCTGTTTGCTTCTTTCACCAACGCTTTTTACTACGTCTTATGTGGATTTCCACTTCTCATCCTTTCTTTTCATTATATACCACACATACAAACCAGGCAATTCATCACAGTGCTTCATTCTGTTTTCTCTCATTGCCATTTAACATATAAATTTCACTTCTAAGAGAGTTGGCTCAACAATCCCTTCACATCCTACCTTGGATTATATAGACCATTCCAGTTTCAAATTTTTTGCACACACCTTCCTATATGTCTGCATTTTGTTCTGCAGTACCTTTTCTCTAACCAAAAAGTCATCCATTGTATTGCTCCCATTATTATTATTAAAACAGTTATGCCAGATCAATAAGCTGATTATCAGCTCTCACAGGGCTGGCCCGAAAGATTTGTTTATATTTCTATTGATTTTTTTTTTTATATTTTGTCAATTTATAGGAGCTATCTTGGTATCTGCTTTGGCCATATTTAAAAAAAAAAATTCCAAAATAAAAAAATTAACATATGTCACTAAACTGAAATTTTTAAACTATACTGACATTTGAAAATAAATCTGAAAGTTTATGACTGTTTACAAAACCCTCTCTCTTTCCCTCTCTATCTGTCCTAGTCGCAATGGTATTAAAACACTTTAAAGTTTTAACATCTGTCCTTGTCAAAATGGTACTGATACCTCCAAAGTTATAAGTATGACTAGGATGCCCCAGCAAACATAAGCTCTGAACCGTCGTAAGTATGACCGTGGGCTTGAATTATTATTATTATTATTATTATTATTATTATTATTATTATTTATTATTATTATCATTATTATTATATTCAGTAGATGAAACCTATTCATATGGAACACGCCCACAGAGGCCACTGACTTGAAATTCCAGCTTCCAAAGAATACGGTGTTCATTAGGAAGAAGTAAAAGGAAGTAAAGTGAAATACAGAAAGAAGAGAGCCCACCTATTAAAAAAGAAACAAAATAAAGTAATAAATAGATGAAAATGTATTGAAATGTCATAGTGTTAGGGTAGTAATGCACTGCACTTCCGCTTGAACCTCTTAAGTTCCAATTACACGACATCCTCAGTCCAGCGGTGTGAGGAATCAAGGACCTCTGGAACTGAGAAGTTCGACAACGAAGCATATTTACTACATATTGGTGCTGCTGTTCAGCGAATCTGGTTGCTCTCGGCAGATCAAGGGGATCAGGGATCAATTGTGAATGTGAAAGATTTTTGCTGAAATACAACTTATGAAAAAGTGGCGAACAAGAGACCATCCGTCGATGGTCCAAGTCATATCTGCTGCTCTTAGGAAACAGAAACCTACGACAACGTACCACTCTGTAGAAAAATCCAAGCATGCAAGAGAAATCAAAGGAGGCTTTTGGCTGATTCAGCATCTCTGAAATGGATATCAAATGCATTCATTTTATAAGTACTCGGAATATTAATGGGATCGGAAAAATCGGAACCTGGTGAGCTTACATTTAATTTTAGTTACAAGAACTTTCTTTCGACAGAAAATTGGGAATCACATTCCCATCTACCGAAACAAATTCCTATTAGGACATAGCATACAGACGGCATATCTGCATTGCTTACAAACAAATGTAAGCATGTCACTGAAAGATCTTGGTATATTAAGTCCATTTTTCTCTAGCTTTGCCCCACGGACAGTATAAGCAAACAACCAGTTGCAATTCAAATCAAGAGTCGATTATCCAAGGAATTTTGACCTTAGGGTAATTGCTTCCTTACCTTGACGCACTCATTACATAGTCTGCCATTTTTGCTAGAGAAGACATTAGTTAAGATGGATGCAGATATGTCATCTTCATGAGCATTTAATAATAAATAGCCAGAGTCAATTCGTTTAATGAAATGTTTAACGAAACGTCAACCACGGTTAGATACATTTACTTCAACCAAATTATCATATCTGTGACATAACGCCTTTATGAAATTGTAAAATCAATTTTATCATGGAAATATATACGAAGACAATAAATCCAGTTAAAAAAAAACGTGATTTTGAATGGAACTTACATCTTTAAGTCTGAATAGAAAATGCAAAACATGGTTATGATAGCATCGTCGGTTCAAACTAGTTAGCCAATAATCAGTAAATGATAACCTTATCCGCGACACTCAAGGCCATCGTGCTGGACAGGGGTGCCAAATTGATCAGTTCAAAGTGCTAGTCACGATGTCTGAAAATTTACTCACTATACATACGATAAAAATAAAAAAATAAACCTGCATATTTTGAAATGTTAAAAAGATGTCAGCAGATTAGACAGTTTTGGATACCTCGCAGGAAAACCAGGCGATACAGTGATCGTAGATGTGTGTGTGTGTGTGTGTGTGTGAGAGAGAGAGAGAGAGAGAGAGAGAGAGAGAGAGAGAGAGAGAGAGAGAGAGAGAGAGAGAGAGAGAGCCGTAAAAGTTCCCTTTCCCAAAACATTAACTCTTTCTCTCAAAAATGTTTTGGTTACAAATTAAGAAAGAAAGAGGCCACATTAAAAATATAATAAACATAAAATTTTAATGTAGATGTATGTTTTCGTCTCTATTTCTACGTGTATGCGTACATGCGTTTGTGTGCACACTGCATTCTTTGTTTAGCAATTACAGTTGAATAAATAAGACCTTCAGAAGATGTCCTGTGTTTACAGCCAATTTTGAAACCATAAGACTTGTGAATACGATTAAGAAACCTATGTAATTAAGCAACAATTCTTTGAAAGGACAGAAACGTTTCTGAAGAAAATGCCACGCCAGAGTGGTCAAACGAAATTCAGTGTGGCAACCTAAAGCAAACTGTCAACCATAGTCTTTAGTTCGCCATCCACCTACACAACTGCCACGGACTCCAGTCCACTTGAGGCTGCTCTCTCTCTCTCTCTCTCTCTCTCTCTCTCTCTCTCTCTCTCTCTCACACACTCACACACATACACACACACACTAAGGACATTAATCTTTTCGTGTATTGCACTGTACTGTACTTATGTAAGGAACGCAATAGTCTAGTCCCCCATTGCGACTTTCCACCTAAGCGTCTACAACAGAATATAAGAGCTTTGTATGGGGAAGATGAGAAATAAAAAGAGGAAAAAGGTAAAATAATGGTAGAGCCATGGGAAGCAAAATCTCAAAAACCCTCTATTAAAGGAATTAAAAAGGGAATAACTCGAAGATATGAGAAATTATTTGCGAGTGAAAGCCTTTTCATCCCTCACTTCTGCACTAAGTGTAAAGAACGATACAATAATGAGAAAGTTCTCTTTTTGGATTGAGATTTTTTTTTTTTTTTTGTATTTTACTCTACTTCTTGGCATTTTTTTATTTATACCTCTTATTTTCTTTGCAGACCAGGTTAGCAAGTTACTGAGCTTTTTGGCCTCTGTTTAGATATGCGCCCATGATGAATAATTAAATGATAACTATTATTATTATCACATTATTATTACTGCTTTGGAAAAACATGTGCCTGAGTTTAAGTATGTATAAATCCGAACATATTAGCTACCAGATCACCGAAGTGTGTTGTAATTTTTCGTTACTTCCAAAACGAAAGATTTGAGTTACCATAAT